>NC_089501.1:12553996-12743996 GCF_036850765.1 Saccopteryx bilineata | reverse complement strand
TGATTCCTGCATGATGTGGGCGGGGTGCACTCTTAGGAGGAATCCCATTTATGCCTCAGATGAGTGGCTTTGTATCAGAGACTTCCTTGTTTGTATATTGGCTTAAAGGCTTTAATTTCTACACTAGAAAATGAGGCAGACTGGAGGCACTCTCTCTCAGATCCTGCCATCAGCATTGCAAAGGAGAGGCGGCCAAGATAGCAGAGTGCTGAAGGAGAAGCCAATTTGTGCAGAGTTTGTGCAGAGAGAAGGAGATGGGGAACAGAGGTGAATAAGGCTGGTGAGGTAGAAATCTTTGATTCTAGGAATACTCAGATGAGTCAGTGGCTTTGGGAGCCCTGAATGGAAAGGGAAGTGTTTTCCCACTGTGTGTATTTTCTTGCCCACCGGTTGTGAGCTAGGATGAAAGGTAATGGCCCACCAGTTCTTGGTTCCGTTGTTTCATTACCATCAAATGCAAACTTGTATGGGCCAGGCAGCTCTGCTGGTGGCTGTGGCTACTGGCTTTACACTCATATAATTATTAAGAATAAATACTGCGCCCTGGCCGGTTGGCTCAGTGGTAGAGCGTCGGCCTAGCGTGCGGAGGACCCGGGTTCGATTCCCGGCCAGGGCACATAGGAGAAGCGCCCATTTGCTTCTCCACCCCTCCGCCGCGCTTTCCTCTCTGTCTCTCTCTTCCCCTCCCGCAGCCAAGGCTCCATTGGAGCAAAGATGGCCCGGGCGCTGGGCATGGCTCTGTGGCCTCTGCCTCAGGCGCTAGAGTGGCTCTGGTCGCAATATGGCAACGCCCAGGATGGGCAGAGCATCGCCCCCTGGGGGGCAGAGCACCGCCCCTGGTGGGCGTGCCGGGTGGATCCCGGTCGGGCGCATGCGGGAGTCTGTCTGACTGTCTCTCCCTGTTTCCAGCTTCAGAAAAATGAAAAAAAAAAAAAAAAAAAAAAAAAAAAAAAGAATAAATACTGCTACTCAAAATCTTATTTAAAAAGAAGCAAAATGCACCTGTGTGGCATTCTGTAAGCTGCTTTTCCAGTTCTACTCTGATTCTTTCATAGCTCCATGCCGTCCAACCTGAGGAAAGTACTCGTTTACCTTACTTCCTCTCTAAGGAACTTCCTTCAAAATTCCCCTTTTATTATGACTATAAAGGTGAGCAACAGCAACAACAACAAAAATACTTTATATTAAGTGATGCCAGCAAGGAACTTGCTGGTTTATACGTGCCTGCAAATCTTAGCTCAGAGACGGGACGTGATATTACACATTTTTTTCACGTGAGAAGTCCTGATAAGCTTGTGTTTTGGAAGGCAGAAAAGTCGGTTTCACTTATGCTCTTTACACTCATAGTCAAGTGTTCTCTGTGGGAGAAGAGAGTGCTCAGATTGTAATCTGTGGTCAGAGGCCAATTAACATGCGAATTTAGGCGGTAACTGGACAGGAGCAGGTAAGGCTTCCAGCTCCAAGCTGCATGGCAAGTACACAGGCAAGATTATGTGAGAACACAGGCGCCCTCTAATGGTCAACAGTCAGTAAACCAAAAGACTATATAGGAAATGCCCACATCAAAGTACAATATATTAATTGTATCATCAACCACTATTCATTTAACTGCTCCAAAAGGTATGTGTGGCCTATAGCAGACTTAGTCTTTATGCTGGGGTAGTCTGTAACTTTAAGTGCACACCGGCAATAATTAAAAAAAATTTTTTTTTTAAAAAATGCAGCACTAGCTTTTGTATGCAACATTCCCAAAGTAGTGCCGCTTAAAATCACTGGGAGAGCATGAACTCTTCCCTGGAGCAGAGCTAATGAAGGGAAGATAATGTTGAAGAAATGGTGGGTGCCCAGATACTTGGAGAGCCTGTCATTGTGTAGACTTTCCTAAATTTTGATCCGTATCTATATTATTTATATGTTGCTACTAAGTAACATTGCATACATTCTGTTGTTTTTTTAAAGACTCAGTTTTGTCTTTTTTTGTAAATTAAAAGTTAATCATGCTACAACTTTGGTTAGCCTTTAAAGATTAGTAAAACAGCCTGCTGCCACCTGGTGGTAGCATGTCCTAGTCAAGAATGGCAGGCAGGTCATTCCGGAGAAAACTTGCAATACTGTGAAGTAAGATCGTGTGCATATATTCTCTAGTGTTTTACTGTGACCTCAAATCCAACATGTTGAAAACCAAATATGTAATTTCCTCCTTGAATTAGTTCTCTTCAAATAGGTGCTATTTATTTATTAAAAATGTTGGACAGACATTAAACAATTACATATTTTATTTTTCTTAACCTCAAAACTAGCCTACAGGTTAATTATTATTGCTACTAACAAATGAGGAAAGACAGGCATCAGAAAGTTGAATAACTTTCCTAATAAGATGCGTATGTACCTCTTACCTGTTATTATACCCTGGCTTATCTAATATGTTGTCGGGCATATTGGCCTTCAGTCATTCAGATTGGATATCGTGGTGACATGGCTGACCTCCCACCTGTCTCAGTGCTCATTTATAATTGCTGTTTCATACTTATTTGAGTTTACCCTTGTAGTCATCAATTCTAAATGTCAAAGTTTTTAGTATGGATCTTGAAAATGTAAATTTTGTAGCATATTCCTGACTGACTTATTTTTTATATTTAAATAAATTGTAACATGATATAACACTCTGCACCTTATTGTAAATATCTAAATTATAGAGGATGCAAAGAAAAAAAATAAAGTCCTTTGTCATTAATTCATCATCTTTCACTACGCTCCAGAGAAATAAGCACATACCATTTTTAGTTTGTTGGCTTTTAAAATGTAAATAAAACTATAATGTTATTCTGCAATTTGCCATTTTCATCTACAATATGTCTTGTCGATCTTTCTGTGTTGTGTTACAGAATTTATACACAATAGATACTGGATGAATGTTTGCAAAATAAATCAAACGTTAGAGTTTAGTCACATACTCCTTGCTCTGTTTTAATCTAATTTAAGCATTTCTTTCTCTAACATTACAGGTTATTATGGGTCTCCTGTCCTTTTCGGTTCTTTTTTTTTTTTTTTTCTGAAGCTGGAAACGGGGAGAGACAGTCAGAGAGACTCCTGCATGTGCCTGACCGGGATCTACCTGGCACGCCCGCCAGGGGCTACGCTCTGCCCACCAGGGGGCGATGCTCTGCCCCTCCGGGGCAACGCTCTGCCGAGACCAGAGCCACTCTAGCGCCTGGGGCAGAGGCCAAGGAGCCATCCCCAGCGACCGGGCCATCTTTGCTCCAATGGAGCCTTGGCTGCGGGAGGGGAAGAGAGAGACAGAGAGGAAGGGGGGATGGAGAAGCAAATGGGCGCTTCTCCTATGTGCCCTGGCCCGGAATCGAACCTGGGTCCCCCGCATGCCAGGCCGATGCCCTACCGCTGAGCCAACCGGCCAGGGCCCTTTTTGGTTCTTTTTTTAAAATTGATTTTTAAAAAGAGAAGAAGGAAGAGAGACAAAGAGAGAGAAAGAGAAAGAAACATTGATTTGTGGTTCCTCTTATTCATGCCGTCATTGGTTGATTCTTTTATGTGCCCTGACCGAGGCTCAAACCCACTGGTAGGATTCAGCTGGTTTGCACTGGTTCAGCAGAACCAATACCTAATATTTTGTTGAGTTTAGCGAACTGGTTGTTAAAATGGCACTTGCTGTCAGGGTTCTCTAAAGTGGGTGCCTGGGCAGCTGCCCAATGTGGAAATCACAAATTTACATTCCTTACTCTTTTTTAACATTCATCTACGCAAGCGTATATTCTAAGTGCTAATAGTAATGTTCATTCCGTCCATAAGTGAAAACAAATTTGACAGAACTATGCTTGTAATATTTATTTATTCATTTCATAAAATTCATTATACCTTTGATGAAACACTACATTTTAATTTCCTTGTGTTTGTTACTTCAGTAAACAAACATATGAAGTAAAGAGGAAAAGTGCCAAACCACCAGGGGGTGACAACTTGTATTGTTTTTTGTCAGGTAATATTTAATACTTTTTCATTAATATTTTAAAACTCTTTGTTACAACATAATCTGGTTTTGTAAACTTTTTTTATTGTTCTTATTTAAGTATTAAATGTCTGGAATAATATACTACTTTTTGGTATATCATTTCTTTATACCTAAAATGGTCATTAGGGCAGAGAACTGGTTGTTAAGTTATTTGAATCCCACCACTGATCAAACCCACAACTGAGCTACCTGGACAGGTCCTCCTATTTGGTTCTTAACCAAGATCTCTTTCATTGCTGATATGACATAGCAATAAAAATTATGTTCATTAAATATCAATAATGTGTGTGTGTGTAAGTGTGTATGGCAGTGGTTCTCAAACTTTTTGAAGTCGGGGCCCATTTATAATTCTACAAATAATTGTAAGTGCACTATATACAAATTTCTGAGGAATATGTTATAATAATTAAGTCAAATATTAAAGAAAAAATATAAAGTCTAAGCGTGCTTTTATGGTAATTAAATGAAATAAATATGACAAAATTAAATTTATTTTGACATTAAAAAACATTTTTATATTACATTTTTTGTTATACTTTTTAGAATTCGTAAAAAAGAGGGGTTAAAAAATAAAAAAGCGACGAAAAGTTATCTTTTTATATATATAGATACATTCTTAGTAAGGTTTAGTAAATTTGGCAGGTCCCAGCATGAATGTGTTAAGTTTTTTCATTCTTGTGTTTATGAGAAGCATGAACCTAATGTGTCCTTGCGATTTTTTCAATGTTTGGGCATATATTTGAAAGGCAAACTCTCATTTCCTCATCAATACATTGAAGAATTCCTCTCTTTTTACTCTTAATTGTGTTGAGGGTAGAAAATCCTAATTCACATACATAGAATGTTAAAAAAATTGTAATAAAATGTTCAAAGCTTTTTTAGATATTGCCACCTATTCTTCTTTTATAGAAATCCAAAAGGCTTCAAGAGACAATTCCTTATGTTTAATCATCAGTCCACGATCAGTGGATATAGCTGCCAGTTCTTCTTCTTCTGTTAATCGTAGACCAAAATCACTTGAAGCTTCCATGAATGGGTTTCTAACCCAATTGTATGGTTCAGAGTTAAGAGATAGAAAATGCCATAAATTAATTCTGCCCGTCAGGCTTCCAGTCCTATTTTATTTACACTTAACTTTTGATCACTTCCAGAATCATTTTCTTCAATATCACGATTCTTTTTGAGAAATCAATCCATTTTATTTGGGTGTATTTACCTAAAAATAATATAATGATGTGTTAATAATAAATATAATAATGATGTGTCAACAAAAAGATTGGTATTTCCGTAATAAAATGGTATAAAGAGTAACTATATTTATTTTTATATCTGGGCACATACCGCGAACCAGCACAGCTAGTGATTCCAGGTCCTGAGTGGGAACGGTGCAGAATTAAGAAAATACAGGGTCAGGAGGGCCCTGTAATTGCTGCTGGCAGGAACAAAGCACACCCAAAAACTGCATCTTGCTTTATTTTTAGGGCAAAGTGAGGCCATTAGCAAATCAGTGGTCTCTGGTCACGTTTCCAAGGCAACCCAAAAATTTTACCAAGTGCAGAAAACCCCTACCATACATGTCATTTTAACTTTACACCAAACAAAGGATAGAAGAAATTTGCCTCCAGTGTTTCTGGGGAACATGGGGGGTAGTGTAAATAATCCAGCACCACAGCTTAACAGCCTTTTGCAACCTAATCAAGCAAGTGAGGTGGGGGGTTGGGCAGACTGTCAGCTTACAGCCAATTCCCCATACCTCTGTGCCCCAAAAATCTAAACTCCAAAAACGCTGTTGGTTTTTTGGTACCCAACAGGCACATATTTCTCTGAAATACCATAGGGTGCACCTGGAAATCTTCTAGGGTGCACCAGTGTGCCCTGGTGCATATTTTGAAAACCACTGGTGTATGGTGTCATTTTACTGGATAATTTTTCGCATGTAAGGGCTATGTAATTTATTCTCAGCTTTCTTGCGTAAATTTCTAACTTCTTGACTATTTATGCACATCAGTAGTCCTCAAACTTTAGTGAGCATCATATTTGCCTGGGGGTTTATGAAAACCAAGATGCAGGACCCCATCCTCAGAGCTTCTGATTCAGGAGGTATGGAGTGAAGCCTACACATGTTCATTTCTAACAAGTCCCCATGTGATGTGATGCTCTGGTCTAGGAGTTACACTTTACACCTCCCAGGACATCCTGATCCCTTTTTGGCATTCACTGTTTACTGCACAAAAGAACTATAGCTTAACAAGTGGCTGTGGTGGACAGCCAGACCTGGGATATGCATGGCCTTCCAGAATGGGGACAACGGGGGCTTCAAACGGCAGAACTGAAGAGAATGGTGGTTTTGCCAGAGGCTGAAACCACTGATTAAGTTTTCACATGTGCATAGGTTTGCCCATTAGTGCTTAGAATGGCACATGCAGTGGTGGGATTCAGCCGGTCTGTACGGTTCAAAACTGGTACCTAATTTTTTGTTGAGTTCAGTGACCTGGTTGTTAAAATGGCACTTATAATCAGGGTTCTCTCTTAAGGTGGGCATCTGTGCAGTTAGCCAATGTGGAAATCACAAATTTACATTCCTTATTCTTTTTAACGCTCATCTGTGCAACAGTGTATTCTAAGCGCCGGTAGTAATGTTCATTCCATCCATAGGTGTAAAAAATTGCAAGTGAGGATGACAACCAAGAAACAATATGGAAATATCTTAAATAACACTTTTATTGTTTTTGTCAGGTATTATTTAACTTTTTAAAATATTTTTTCCAAAAGTAGAAGCAAGGAGGCAGTCATACTCCCACATGAGCTCAACCGGGATCCACCTGGCATGCCCACCAGGGGGTGATGCTCTGCCCATCTGGGGCATTGCTCCATTGTGGCCAAAGCCATTCTAAGTGCCCGAGGCGGAGGCCATGGAGCCATCCTCAGCACCCGGGCCAACTTTGCTCCAATGGAGCCTTGGCTGCGGGAGGGGAAGAGAGAGAAAAAGGAGAGGGGGAAGGGTAGAGAAGCAGATGGGTGCTTCTCCTGTGTGCCTTGACCAGGAATTGAACTTGAATTTCCACATGCCGGGCTGACGCTCTACCACTGAACCAACCAGCCAGGGCCTAACATTTTTTAAAATTAATATTATACAACTCTTATAATTTAGTTTTGTGTACTTCTTTTATTGTTCTTATTTAAGTATTAAATGCATGAAATAATAAACTACTTTTCGGTGTATGTTTTTTTATACTTAAAACAGTCGTTAGGGCAGCGAACCGGTTGTTAAATTATTTAAATCTCACCACTGGGCATATGCTCTAGTGATTGCATTCTATGGCAGTTGTGTCATCTTTGACTATGAGGGATGGCATTATAATGCCACTATATCCAGACAGAAAACACATTTTTATTTATGTTCACTTTCTGATGAACACTTTCCAGGTATTGAGTGAGATGCTACATCCAGTCAAATATTTACATCTATTTCATTGCCATTATAGATTCAATACTGGTGTTCTTTGCCTTGTAGAGTTATTGTATCAATCTATTATACAAGAATACAGAATTGGTGAGTCAGAAAGGATTTAAAAAAAATTATAGAGTTCCTCTTGACCATTGCAGTAAAATTACTATAACTTTAATAATTTTATTTCTAGAAACTGCTTGCTTATACATAAATTGGGCAGAGAAAATACATCATTTATAGACTTGATTATCCAAAATACAAATGTAGTGTATGTACATAAATCTTATGTAATGGAGTATTTGTTCTTGAGAGTAATGAGCTTTAGAAATATAATCATACTTCTAAGAATCCAATATGCTAGATAAATAATAATTCTTATAAAGTTTTACATATTTATACTTTAATCAAACATCTTAATGTTTATGCATACTCAATGTACTCGGTATCAGGAAAATGCATGCAATTGATCAGTATATTTAATCTCTGTTTCTTCTTTGTTTGAAATATTTATGTAAAAAAATCTTGCCATTTATTTCTGGAAATGGAGTCTAAAAAATGCTTAAGTATTTTAACTACTCATTTACCTTTCACTAAGCATGTATACATCCATAAAGATAATGTAATGTTTTTATATGTTTGCATAAAATTGACATTAGTGGCATATAAGGTATATATCATTAACTTCCTTTTGGCTTTCAACAATTTATTTATTTATTTTAATTAAATTTTATTGGGATTACATCGGTTGTCATGATTATACAGGTTTCAGTTGTCCATCTGTAACACCTCTCTGTACACTGTATTGTATCTTCATCCCCCAACAATTTATTTTTAACTGCTATATAATATTTCATTTTATCTATGAATAAATTTATCTATTTTCCTATGATGAATAGTTAGGTCATCTTCAATATTTAATGCTACAATTCTTCGGTGAATGTTGTTGAAGCATATCTCCTTTAGCATATAGTCTAAAAGTGAAATTGAGTAGTATACAAATATTTACCTTTACTAGATATTGACAAATTGCTCTCTAAATTAGTTTTGCCTAGTTGTATTGCCCCTGATATTGTATTAAGTTCTCTTTCACATTTTTCACCATAACTGATTGAGAGTTTTTAATTTTTAGAATGTGAGTTTTTAATTTTGTTCAATCTGAAAACTGTAAAGTTATATTTTATTGTTATTATACTTAATATACCTAACATTCCTATTTACAGCAATGATAAGAGCTGTGCTTTTTTTCTTTTTTTTAAAAAATTAGTTATTGGGTTTTTCTTTTCTGTGAACTGTGCAGTTATGTTTTATACCAATTTTTATACTGTGTTGTCTCTTTTCTTATTCATTATAGGTTTCTAGATAATTTGAAAAATAATCCTATTTTTGGTAAAATACCTTGAAAATATTTTCTCCAGGTCTGCGGCTTGTATTTTAATTTTATATCATGGTAATATGACTGTTGCAGAATTTTTTAACTATGGTTTAATAAATATTATCAATCTTTTTCTTTAAGGTTTCTATGTTTTTTTTTCTTTTTGTCTTTTATAAGAAAACTTTCCTAGTCCAATATCCTCAGAAAGTTTTAAAGTTTGCATTTTTATTGGGTATTTATTCTATGAATATTTATTATATATTCTGTAGGTAGCAAGAATTTATGAATTATTATGGAGTATTAATAACATCAGCATCTTTTATTGAATTCATCCTTTCATCACTAAGTTATGTGTTTGCGTCTGTTCGGGTTTTTGGTTATGTTCCAATATTCTGTTGACTTATTTTGCAGGAGTAGAAAGCGTGTATTTTTGTTTTTCTGTGAGTTCATTACATGGTCACCTTGGAATGCTTCCATGCCTTTTATAATTTCAATTAAGTAAACAATAGTCTATGGGCAAAACTTTGGCCTCTGATATTAACCAATATGTTAGTCGTTAGTTTAGTCCACTAAATGTTTTTAGTTCTCTGAAGTATAGAAAATAGTGGAATTGTACTTTTTATTCTTTTGCATGTCAGGGAGTTCATTCTTGAAAGGAAGATTTAAGTAGAAGATCCAGGAACCAGCCTGTGATTTGCCACAGTTTCCCATCCTGCCCCAGTAGTTACGGAAGTATGGAGATGGAAATTCTCTGGTAGGCATAGGAATGGATACAGAACAGAGCCACAGATAGCCTTCAGTGGCATGTAGCTGAGTGTGAAACAAATCTTGGTTGTCTTAAACCAATGAGATTTTTGGAGTTATTCCTCCAACATAAACTGGTACTTCCTCACTGATATAGTTAACATGTAATTTGCAATTTGATGATTGGGGAAATATTAAACAAACACCTTACATTTGTTAGAAGGTGATCTTTATATTTCTTTTTATTTTTAATTCCTTCTCCTTCTTCTTCCAACTATGCTACTTATATATCCCAGTACTCATGACCTGCCAAGACACTGGAGCCGATTTGCTAGCCTGTATTTCCTCTCCCAGCCTGCAACTCCTCACCCAGCTTGGATTTCTTTCCTCAAGTCACCATTTCCTTTCTTGAAGAGTTTGCATTATTAAAGATCATCCTTGAAAAGATCCATGTTTTACCTAAAATTTTGACTGATAAAGATCAACTTTATGACCCTATAATGAGAGGTCATAATGAAAGGGGGTTTTCTCTGCTTCCTCTTATCACATCGGTGCCTACTGACTTGATATGCATTTTAGACTGGCTCTGACATTAAAATTTATAATCTTTGTTGGAGACGGTTAACCCCGTCTCCAACCTGTATGTTCAGTATCTGCCTCTTATATTTCTGGAATGTTTATTTATTATTTGAAAGGATAAGAGGGTAAAGATAAGAAGTAAAGGTGGCACAAAAAAGATACTTCCCTGGCAGAAGTCACTTTTTCACATAATCTCTCCACAGATTAAAGTTTTCTTTATGTTAATAAGTTCCCCTTAAGCATGTAAAAGCATCTCATACTATGGTGGAGATGGGCACATAAGAAAATTAATGTCCAGAGAAATTCATTTATAATTGTTCATACTTAAAAGTGAAATATATATGAATCCTCTGATTGGAATGTTTGCCGCCTAACTCCTAGAAGGGGTTAGTCGAGGCAGAGGACAGTGAGATGGTGATGGTGAATAATTTTAGAGCATGAAGTGTGGTAGGATTATGTGGTGGACCCACCCAAGGGTTTTGGGTTTAACAGAAAGACATGGGACCTCCAAGACAGAATGCAGGCGTAAGAAGGGTGTGGGACCTGGCAGCAGCCAAATTTCTGGTCTGTAATTTTTTTTAAAGACTACTCTGTGGGGATTACAGATATCCTGAAAAATCATCTCAAGTATCAAAAGCACTTATACCTATAGTGGTTTCACTAAAGAATATTATATATATTTGATGTTAGAATACTTTCTTGTCACACTTCCTGTTCTTTAAAAAAAAATGAATGTTGACTGGTTAATTAAAGTTTACATCTCTTTCTTTTTAGGTGGTTCTTTGGAGCAATCAAGAGAGCAGATGCAGAAAAACAACTATTATATTCAGAAAATCAGACGGGTGCCTTTCTAATCAGAGAAAGTGAAAGCCAGAAAGGAGAGTTCTCCCTTTCAGGTATGGGCATTGTTCTGTGTGCTTTGAAGATGGGTTTCAGAAGCAGTACTTATGAACCCACTGTGTAAATATGGACACGTTAATTTTAAATTTACCTTATTTCTTATCTTTGCAATAATACCCAAATTATGTCTACTTAGCTACTCTAATATAAAATTTAGCAAGAAATTCTGTCTATGGCTAGAGGTCTCTATAAACACTTTAAAATATATGTAGTCTAGATAAGAAATAAAAGAGATATGGATCCAGCTGGGTTTTCTCACTTGCATTACCAAGGATCCTGTATTTCTAGGGAGATAATAAGCAAGAAGCAGAAACTACACTGCTGTCAAAATTGATCCCGCCAAAATATTTTTTTTGTTTGTTTTTGTGTTTCATTTGTCTTTGGTAAATAGAAAATGAATTGAAATGCTAAATGCAAATGCATTTAATGAACTCCATGACATGTAACGTTTTGTCAGATGTAGTTTTTCAGCTAAGAGTCGAGTACATGTTTAATTTACACTGCTCTAGGAAAGAAGCACAGAGGACCCGAGAACTGTCTTTAACAATGACAGGTGCATGCATGCGTATCTCTGTCTTCACGAATCTGTGCTTCTTGGTGTATGTTCCCATGCTGCAGAATGTCTTTTCTTAAAGACCACTCTAGTCCATTTCACATATGACACTTTCTCCTTGCCATTCTCTGATTGGTGTATTGTCTAATCTTTTGTGTTATTGTCCTCTTTAAAGCCGGTATTTTGTTTCACCAGCTAGCTGTAAGCCTTTTGTAGAAGAGATTTTGCTTTCCTTTATCTCTATTGCCTTGCAACAAATGTGTACCAAATATGATGCCCATGCACCTGGTTGTGTCTGCCTGGCTCACTGAGCTGGAAGTCAGGACAGCCTGCACGGCACAATGTGGAAGCAGGCCTCAGCCCACATATACTGGGAACTTTGACCTGACCTGAATCAGACTGTGTGAGTTTGGTACCGATTTTCTTCCTCATACCAGATAGTTCAAAGTATCAGGGCAGATGAATTGGAGCTGCAGTGAATTAAGGACAGTGATACTGTGGCAGGTTTTTCAGAAGGTTTTGTCCTTCAATACCTGCCTATTCTGGCACTGAGTCAATATGGCATTACAGAATCATATAGATTCAGCTTCACTCCTACCCAGTTAGAAAATGCTCTTCTGATAACCATTTTTAATATATTCCAAGTAGGATGTGACATTGACCTTTGTAATTGTGTTTATCTCCAGGGCAATAACATTTTTAATGACTGATATGTGATAGACATTAACCACTCTGAACTGATGCCTGATCAGGCTGGGCCTTCAAACTGGTCCACACCTGTATGCACCCAGTTGACATAAGTAAATATTTTATTATTTATAATAACTTTTTATCTGACTTTGAAAGTAATATAAACATTTTTATAGAAACAGAAAAGTTCAAAGAAGAATAATTTACAATATAACCTTCTGAAGAAACATTCTTAATACTAAAATATTTTTCTGGAAAGCATGCTAATGCTTAACCTTTAAGTATGATAAGTAATTTAAACAAACACACGCACACCCAGAAAAACACACACAGAGAAAACAAAACTGAGAGAATTATATAAATAAAAACATATGTGTATACATGTACATATGTATATATACACATATATGTATATTTATATATTTGTGTATGTATATGTGTCTGCGTGTAATATGGATCTAAGCTTCATTTTTTCTTGTCTTTCAGTATCCTGTGAAAAATTTTCAAAGTTCTTTATTGTCTTTCTACATCATTTTTAAAAATTATGTAACTTTTCATTGATTGATTTGTTGTCACTTATTTAACTGATTTTGTATTTTACACATTTTCAGTTATTTTGCTGTTATACAGAATGATGCAGTGTAGTAAATATTTAAAGATTTAAATATTTCCATAAGAATACTATATTCAAAAAAGAAAAATTGTTCTGAAATCTATGTGTAATGACAAGAAGAGCTGTAGGAGACTTCCTTGTAGATGTTAAATGCATTCATATCTGTTTATTTGCCTTTCTCAATATTTACACATCAAATTAGGTGGTCATTATTTAGCCAAAAAGCTAAATAAACTGTTTTAGGTTAGCATTAAAATATAGTAGCATAACATTTCCATGAGGAAAACAAACTAAAAGTAGAATTACCTGAGTCATATCTTTGAATAATGCCCAGGCTACCATTGACTGTTCTGAAAACCCGTTAAGTAAAATATTATGAGACAGAACAGCTTTATAGGCTTAGATCAAAATTATAAGGATATTGGCTATTATGTGTTGAGAATACTCTAGTGCTTGCTTATGGATTTAGTAAGCTTTGTAGGCCCTATGTGGAGACCAGCATATCATTAGAGATTTTTTTTTTCAATAAAGTCAAACAATTTAGGGTTTTTCAAACAAATTATCTGATTGCTATGTATTTACTGTGAGACAAAATAAATGCAGACCATTATGTTCCACTCAAAGGGAAATTTATTATCCAGAGGGAGTGCTACCCAGGAAAAAAATGGAAAGAAAAAGTCTTCAGTATATCTACATTAAAATGAACAAACAACCCAATTGCTGTCTGTTGATTACCAGTGAGGGTCTTCGCCCACTCATGGATTTATACTTGAGCTGTTTCCTTCATCAGTCAGGATTGATGCTCTTCAGTTCTGCTGACTGCTGTGCTGCTGAAGACAGGCAAATAAATAACGTTTCTCTTCTATCTCTGTCTGTCTTTCCTATGTGAATTTTCCTTAGAAGTGTTGTCTTTATCCCATGAGCGGCCGTGGTCTGCTGCTGTCAGAAAGAGCTTATAATTTACGGAGGCTGGGAGAGAGCACTCAAGAGGCAACAGCCCAAAGTTGAGGTGGGCACTAATTGGCTTGTTGTGCATGGCTGTTGTTTCTTGTGAGGTCTGAGTAGATCTCGCAAGAGAGTTAGGGCCGTGACACCTCTCATAACGGCAAGACACTAATTAGCTGTGAATTACAGCAGCGCGTTTGGATATTACATATTATATGTGGCAGCCAGTGAATCTGTCTTCATTAGATTCATGACAGGTAGTTTTAGTGGCCCTACTGTTATTTGTCGTTGGTAGTGGATTGTTTTTTTTCTGATGAAAAGTATAAAATTTTGACTGCATGTGAAGTGGTTTAGCTACTTCTTTATTTTAATCAATTAGTTTAAAGAAAATTATTGTTGCTATCATTGATATTGATTTGATGCTTGGTATCCTATAAATATTTATTTGTGTTACTGTTTGAAGTACACTTTAAGAACTAAAATCGAACTACAAGTGAGTTTTTCAGAAGAGATTCCATCCACATTGCACATTGTGAGTTTACTTCATCTTCAGTAGAACCTTCTCAAAAACAAATGATAAAAAATTAAATTTAGTTGAAAAAAAGCTCATCAACAGTATTCAGGGTGATGCATCTAGGAGTGGAGATAATTTCTTTACTTCTTCAACAAACATTCAAGGTGCCTCCTATGTGCCAGGTCTTTGCTAGGTGAAGGCAGCAAAGGCAGCAAGGCCCAGGCCCGGAACCGAGTCTGCAGGAGGGTTATAACGCAGCTCTCGTGCTGTGAGACAAGAGGGGGCAGGGGGACTCAGGAAGGTTCTGTACCATTATTTGGGAACCATTAGTTCCTGGCAGGGTAAGTGCATAGAGTTGTGAGTATGTCTGGTGTTTGGTAGAAGAAAGGGTGGGGAATAGAGCAGGTGTGTGTGTGTGTGTGTGCGCGCGCACGCGTATGTGTATGTAGCAGAGATTGAAGAGAGGAAGAATGGCAGAAAATGAGTCTGGAAAGGAAAGTTGGAGCTACACTATCCAGGACCTTGCATATCATGCTGAAGTATTTGGCTCTTATTTCGCAGAGGGAAGGCTTAGGCAGAAAGTGACCTGGTCTAACCTTTGATGGCAAGATGAGAGATTTATGGACAATAGTCTGAGGAGGAGGGAGAGAAACGGACATAGTGGCATCACTTGCTATGTGAAATCACAGGTGCTGGACAGCAGAGTTCGTCAGCATTCTGCAGAGAGGGACAATGGGACCCAAACTTGGGGTGCTATACCAGAGCTCTGCTGCAGCACAGGATGTCCCCAGAAGCCACGGGCCCCTCCTTTTTTTTTTTTTTTTTTTTTTCATTTTTCTGAAGCTGGAAACGGGGAGAGACAGTCAGACAGACTCCCGCATGCCCCCGACCGGGATCCACCCAGCACGCCCACCAGGGGCGACGCTCTGCCCGCCAGGGGGCGATGCTCTGCCCATCCTGGGCGTCGCCATATTGCGACCAGAGCCACTCTAGCGCCTGAGGCAGAGGCCACAGAGCCATCCCCAGCGCCCGGGCCATCTCTGCTCCAATGGAGCCTTGGCTGCGGGAGGGGAAGAGAGAGACAGAGAGGAAAGCGCGGTGGAGGGGTGGAGAAGCAAATGGGCGCTTCTCCTGTGTGCCCTGGCCAGGAATCGAACCTGGGTCCTCCGCACGCTAGGCCGACGTTTTTTTGTTTTTTTTTTTAAATGGGGCATGCGTGGAAGTGACCTTAGGGCTAGGACTAAAAGTCTGTGCTTTGGCACTAAGCAGTCTGAGTTTGAATATCAATTATTTATAGGTTTTTTGGAAATGCCAGCACTGATGAGCTTTGGATGCTGTAGGAAATTGAAGGCCCCCTTTCATGGAAGAGGAAACCATGGGCCTGTGGGAAGTCAGGTGCGGCCTCTCTTACTGAGCATAGGGGCTGATGCTGGGACAGTCTCAGTGGCCCTGAAAGAGTTCTTACGGTCCTTTGCTAGAAAGTCCTGTTCATTTCCACAGATGATGACCTGAACCAGGGAAGAGAAATGGCAAATAGAGAGTAGAGAATGGAGGTAAGAAATATTTAGAAGATGTGAACTGACAGATATTGGTGGCTGATCATAAATGGGGCAAAATAAGGAAGAACCCAGAATTTAGACTGACTCTCAGATCTTGGCTTGAGTGATTGGGGGCAAGTGTGACATTAGCAGGACTTTAGCAATGGGAGATGATGTGCAGGGACAGAGGAGAGAATAACAAGGGAAATAAGCTCAGAGGTATTTGAAGCAATTGCAGGTGGACATAAAAGTAGCCATTACTGTGTTTTTGCCTTGTTTCTGCTGATGTTGAACAGAGTATTTACTATGACAAATTTCCATGACAATGAACCTTAAGGTCCCGTGGAATATGCAGGACTTTTATAATATTTTGTGATTGCAATGAAGTGCCTTCTTGAGAATATAAAATATGTCTTTGTGTGTCATAATTTAATTTTCAAGTAAGTATACTGGAATTTTAAAAACCAAATAAATATTTTATCCTTCCATGTAATAGGTTGCCAGTGCTCAAAGTATTGCAGAAATGGTAGAAATGTCTTTACAGAAAAGATTCCACTGTACTTTAAAGGCCAATAGCTGGGATTATTGCATGCTCATTAAGGACAGTGTTCATACCTGAAAATGGCTAGAATTATCTGAAGCAGCTTTCTGAATAATGTGTGATTAACCTGAGTGATACCATGTATTTATAACTTTGTAAGTATTTCTGCGTGTCTTATAAATTAATTCTGAAAGCAATTTAAAAAGTAATGAGAACAATAGTAACTTCATTGGGGAAGATGTCTATCTTTTCATGGTGACCTTGTATGTGTCCTTCATGTTGAACGTACATATTCAAAGATTCATTTATATTGAATATTTAGCAGTAACTCTTTCACCATAGGTAAAAATTTACTTCTCAAATTAAAATATAAACTTCTTGAGCAGAAGAAAGTTACTTTTATTGTTTGTTTCATGCTTATTCTCTATATCCATAGCTTTGAGCATCATTTATAAAGATAGTAGACTCTCAAACACTCACCTCTTTACCCTATATTCTATCAGGGGCAAGATAAAGCCATCATCACTTTCTTAAACCTCTGAAGTCTGGACCACATAATTCTCCTATTTGCTGTGTTTCAGATTTGTTTTAGAGAGACTATTTCTCACCTTGAAAGGTTAGTTGTGTTTAGGTAATAAAACTTTTGTAGAGGAGGTGGAATTGGAAAAGAATATCACTTTCAGTGTGGCTCTCTATCTGTCTGCCTGACTCAGGGTTCAGACCCAAACTCACTTTCCACTGACCACTGAGATAACCTTTATTGTTCCCAAACTTTTTGAGATTTGTTGACTCATTCTGATCTGATAGTGGCCCAATGGCAAAAGGCTATTTGTTTCGTTATCAGTGCCTTGAACAATTTTCTTTGCTTTTCATTTAAAATTGATGTGAACATAGTGGCCACAAGAGCATATCAGTAACTATTACTATTAACCATGAATATAAATACAATTGCATATCCCAAGTAGGTGCAAGTATAAGATGGTTGGAAAAAATTGCTCTTTGAATTTTTTATACAATAAAATGTCTATGGATTTTGGCAGCATTTATATACTGGTTAAAAATGTTTTGCTTTTAAAAAAGTGCAAATGCTGCAAAGACTTTTTATGTTAATAACTTTAGTATCTCATATAAAATGTATTAAAATTTAAACATGTTGGTGCCATTGTACAAAATGCTTTTTAATTAAAATCATAATTTAGTTGTGTTCAGCTTAATTGCAAATATCATTGCCTATAATAGCAAGTGGCTTTTTTCATGAATTATGATATATTCCACTTTTTCTTAACATCACTACTGATAAACTATATTTCATATAGTTTATATACTCTATTAAGTTAAATTAACATTTGATTATATAGTACATATATCTGAGTTTGTGTCTGTACACACACAGATGCAGAGGCAAAAATCTTTTTTCTTTAGGGCACTGACTCATGGAGAAATTGTCTATCTAATTGAAAATCCATGACTAGCATTCTAGAGGCCATAGTATTTTTAGGGGCATTGAATTCTGACTTTTTTCCTTCTTTCACTCATCTGTGAACACCAGAAATTGACTCATCTAAATTTTCTCTTTTGGCTTTGCTTACCTTGTTTTGCTTGTTAAAAATGTTTTTTTAGCCTGACCAGGTGGTGGCGCAGTGGATAGAGCGTCGGACTGGGATGCTGAGGACCCAGGTTCGAGACCCTGAGGTCGCCAGCTTGAACGTGGGCTCATCTTGTTTGAGCAAAAGCTCACCAGCTTGAACCCAAGGTCGCTGGCTCCAGCAAGGGGTTGCTCGGTCTGCTGAAAGCCCGTGGTCAAGGCACATGTGAGAAAGCAATCAATGAACAACTAAGGTGTTGCAACACGCAATGAAAAACTAATGATTGATGCTTCTCATCTCTCTCTGTTCCTGTCTGTCTGTCCCTGTCTATCCCTCTCTCTGACTCACTCTCTGTCTCTGTAAAAAATAAAAAAAAATAAAAAATAAAAAATAAATGTTTTTTTACATAAGTATTTTGATCTATTTGGAGGAAACCACAGCAAAGAAATAATACATATAATTGTACTTGGAATGTACCTTTACAATAAGCAACACTCCAGATATAAAATAAGTAAGTGGGATGTTGATAAGTGTTGTGGAGGTTGGTGAAACTGCTGCTACCTTTTGTAATTCATAACGTATTCCATTGCTATTTTTATTAGCTACCAAATTAAATTGATCCTTTATTTACATTTTGTCAGTACTTCTAGAATTCGATAGTATTAGCTAGTAATCATTTGAGTTAGCCTCCCCCTACTTTCTATTCAAGAACATACAGAAGAGATACAGATGCAGAGTAGCCCCGTAGACAGAGTCTGTCAATCGATGATCCTTTTAGACTCTCTGTAAATGTTCTCCTAACTTCAGAGCAAATGTAGATGAACTGAATAAATGGCTGAGCAGACTTTGACTTGGACATCATATCAGGGCTAGTTATGAAAAAGTTACAAGGATGCTTAAACTCATGGTCAGTGTGTGCCCCGTGTGAGAGAGGCAGGGCGTGCAGCTCCCCAGAAGCCAGGCAGCTGCTGGCCTTCTGTGTGGAGCCGACTCAGTGATCTGGGTCTTTCCTAGGCATCCATGTGTAGCTCCCTCCTTTTCTACACCCAAGTGGGACAGCAGCTTGCAACACAGTAAGTGTTATGAGTGTGGAAGATGACAGGAGATGATAGTGTGTTACAAACTGGGTGAAGTTAACCTTATGGAGAGAAGGAACCAAGAACTCTGCTCTCTAGTGATGTGTTTTTTACACATTCTTTTGGGTAAAAAAACAACTTGGTGTTACTATTTTTGTCAGTTTGGGCTGTTATAACATAATACCATAGACTAGGTGGCTTAAAACAGCAAACGTTTATTTCTCCCTGTTTTGGAGGCTGCGAAGTCCAAAATCAAGGTACCAGGAGAGGTGAGGACTCCCTTCCTGGTTTATAGGTGGCTGCCTTTTTGCTGTATCTGAGAGAGAGAAAGGGAGAGAGAGAGAGCGAGTTCTTGGTTTGGTCTAGTCCTCTTATAAGAGCACTAATCCCATTACGAGGACCCACACTCATGACCTCACCTAAACTTAAGTATCTCCCAAAGACACACCTCCTAATACCATCACATTGGGGATTGGGGCTTCAACAAATGAATTTGAGGGGGAAACAAACATTTAGTCCATGGCAATTACAAAAGCCTGAGTTCTGTTTCTTGCTGTGAGCATGCATGCCAGCAGGTTAGAAGATCCACCCTTCCTCCAGCAAAGCCAAGGGAGCTGAACATTTGCTAGAGCTTGGCGGTATGTGTAGAAGCTTGGTGTGTGCTAAGGGAGGGAAATGTACACCCAACCAACTGGGTGGAGAGGGGGACAAGTGTCTATGTTTTTGTTTTCTTGAGACCAATATCTTTTTCATTTAATGATGAGTATAGTGAAAACAAAAAGGAGAATTCATGAAATTCTGCATATTTAATAATATTTCTCAACTTATGCTCCAGAACATAAATTCTTTGATAAGCCTAACTGTTTCATAGAACAGAGGGTTTAGGGTTAAGTGCATTGAAAGAAGGCCTCCTATTACATTCTTTCTACCTTAACTTGACAATGCACATTAAAGCCTCAGAAGTCTTACAACAAAATAATTTAATTTTCAACCCAGATTTTCCTAAACTACTTGATCATAGAACCATTTTTTCCCCCTATAAAACATGATCTTGGGAAAAATAATATTATATGGGAATTTAAACAATAGTCTAAAAATGCAGAGAAAATTCATACTTTTGAGACCTAGTCACTAAAAGGAACAGAAAAAAATATCTGAAAGCATTTAATTTGAAATTATAAAATACAAGATAACACAAATTCTACGAAAGTAGGCACAAAAACAACACGAAAAGGCAAAATATAGGAGATAGCAAAGCAACAAAATTATTACTTCAGGGATGGAAAAAGCAAACTTGCGTTGCTCCCTGGAGAGTAAAGAAGAATTGATGAAAGTTTGCCAGGGCTGATAATTCACAAACAAGAGATATTGCTCTGAAATTGATTAGAGTAATTAAATGTAACCAATAGTTAAATATGTGGTAGAAGAAAACTTTCTTGAATTAAAAAAAAATATGTTCTTGTCGGCTAAGAGGACTCAAAGTTGTTCCAAGGCAAGTAAATGAAAAGATGCATACTTAAGCTATGCTTTCAAAGTACTTTAATATCAAGGATAAATGGAAACTTCTGTGAACATCCATGAAAAAAAAATAATTATGTAAGAATGAGAATTGAGTTGGTTTCAGAAATCTTCTCTACATCATTGAATATCAAACTCAGTATAAACATTTAGAGAATCTTTTTTCTTTTCTCCCCATTTGTATTGATAAAGTTGAAAAGTTAACTGTGTACCTTCACTTAAATTCACCAATTTTTAACACTTTGTGACATATACTTTCTCTCTCCATCATTCATATATCTGTATATATCTTTCTATACAGCCATATTATATATATATATTTGTATTAGTTGCAGATTTTACATCATTTCACCTTTAAAATTTTTGTATTAGTTTGTAGGTCCAGGGAATAAGGACACTTACCACAATACTGTGGTTACGCCCAAGAAATTTTACACTGACACAATAATATTATCTACTATATAGTATATACTCAAATCTCTCCAGATGTCCTTGCTAGCTCTTTACTTATTTGTTTTTTGATATAATAAAGGATTATGCATTACATTTGGTTATTGTGTCTTGGTCTTTTTTATCTAGCAGAGTCAAAAGCCTTAAATAACTTTACTTTGCAAACCACATAATTCTTACCTACTCTGACATCTCAACCCTTCGTGTCTTGCTAACACCTGTTTTCTGCCTGATCATTTATTCTCCCTTAAGTGGAACCATCCTTCCTGCAATATGAGCACCAGCTATTTATTACATGATCATGCCTGTTCTTCCCTTCTTGTAACCTTTGTTTTTACTTTCTTTGAGCAAGGTACTCAGGACCTAGTGTCTTGCGTGTAAAAAAAGTTTTTTGGATAAATGTTTGTTTAGTGAAGGTTAATAGTATGCTACTAATATTTTTCCCTTGCTTTATCCTGTCTTTATATAGAAAAGCAATTTTTGAAAATATTGGGAGGAATATTTTGAATTTTTTTAAACCATTCATTTATTCATTGATTCAATCATTTACCCATTCATTATGAACTTTCATTTCTATTTGCTATGTGGCATAATTGTGTGAACAACTAACTAATTCACATTATAACAAGCATTTGATTATTATGCATATAAAACACTTATATGCAAAGCTCTTTAAGAACCTAGAAAAAAGAACAGCTACTTTCTTCAGAGATTTATAAAGGAAAGCATCTCAGAGAGATGAGACAATAATCAACTCTATACCTAATAGTGAGTAAAAGTAAATGGAAAATAGTGTGTAAGAAATAAATGTATTTTTCTGGTCAGATAGTGCCTATTCTTTTCTTATTCTTATTTTAAAAAAATTTTTAGAAGGTTATAATTATTGGAAACAAAACTTGAAACACACACACACACAAGAAAGAAAGAGAAAGAAAAAAAGAAAAAAGAAAGAAACTGAAGAAATTAAGTTTGAGAGCTCAAATAGGTGTAAGAGTGAGTTTTGAAATTCTGTAACTGCTTTGTGGTAATTCAATCTGTGGGAATTGTCTGGGTGGAACTCCTATGTTTAATTGAATAATTTTAAATTTGTACTGCAAAAGAAAGAGACTGGGAAGGCTGATTATGTTGCAGTATCCAAATTTGAGAAAATATTGAGAAAATCATTAATGGGCACAATTTATTTGACAAAGTGTGTCTTTTACAAGTATTTATCAAAGAAAGGCGGTCTTTGCTGAAGAAAGGTGACAAAGTAGCAGTTACTGTAAAAACATGTTTAGACTGAAACATATAATTATATATATGTATATATATACATATATATGTTTATGAATACAATTTTGATTAAAAATTTACAGTTAGAATTTCTTTGCTTAGTAAAATTTTCTCTGAATGTATTAAGTATTATAACATGTAGAGAGTATTTTCTAAGAGAAACTGTTATGGTCAATGAAGAATCAATTGGAGGTGTTGATAGTTTCACTTAGTGATCATAAAGATGCAACATTGAAGAAGATTATAAGCAGTTTTATGAAAAAAAGAAAAGTAATAAACCCACAATGGAAAAAATGAATTCTTTAGATATTGATTTAGAGATGGATATACATAAAAATCTAACTGCAAATATGTTCCAAGAGTAGTTATTCTGTTTTTAGTATTTCTGATATTTAGACAATCAACAGACTGAAGTTATTTTTTTTTCATTTTTTAAAATTAATTAATTATTTATTTTTTGTGACAAAGACAGAGAGGACAGAGAGAAGGACAGATAGGGACAGACAGACAGGTAAGGGAGAGAGATGAGAAGGATCAATTTTTTTGTTGCGGCATCTTAGTTATTTATTGATTGCTTTCTCATATGTGCCTTGACCGGGTGGCTACAGTAGAGCGAGTGACCCCTTGCTCAAGCCAGCGACCTTGGGCTCAAGCTGGTGAGTCTTGCCCAAACCAGATGAGCCCACACTCAAGTCGACAACCTCAGGATTTCGAACCTAGGTCTTCGGTGTGCTAGTCCAACGCTCTATCCACTGCTCCACTGCCCGGTCAGGCTGAAGTTATTTTTTTTTTAAACACATGGATAATGTTGCCTTAATTTTTTGGAAAAGCTTTATTTTAAAAATAATTATTAAACAAAAATTTTTATAGGCTTTCCAATGTGATAAACCTTTTTGTCAGTCCATAAACACAAGTGGCTTCTTTTACTCTCAAAAATGTACTGATTGGTTACTAACTTACGTAGTAGTTTTATCTATGATACTTTTTTTAACCTGTCTTTTCTCTAGAAATTAAACCATTGCTGTCTTTTTTTATTTTCTCATACATGGTTTTTTAAATCATTTTTTATTTTTTGATTATAGTTGACATAAAATATTATATTAGTTTCATGTGTACAACCCCATGATTAGACATAATATACTAAGTCATCATCTTATTAAGTCTCATACCCACCTGTTACTACTCACCTGTTACCATATGTCGTTATTAGAATATTGACTATTTCTCTATGCTGTACCTTACACTCATCCTCATGACTACTCTGTAACAACCAATTTGTACTTTATTATTATTAGTTTTTTAGCGAGAGAGACAGAGAGAGAGAGAGACAGAAAGAGGGAGGGACAGATAGGGACAGACAGACAAGAGGGAGAGATATGAGAAGCATCAATTCTTTGTTGTGGCACCTTAGTTGTTCATTGATTGCATTCTCATATCTGCCTTGACCGGGGGGCTACAGCAGAGTGAATGACCCCTTGCTCAAGCCAGGGACCTTGGGGTCAAACCAGTGATCTTGGACTTCAAGCCAGCAACCTTGAGTTTCAAACCAGTGACCATGGGGATCATGTCTATGATCTCACGCTCAAGCCAGTGACCCCATCCTCAAGCTGGTAAGCCTGTGCTCAAGCCAGTGACCTCGGGGTTTTGAACCTGGGTCCTCCATATCTCAGTCCAATGCTCTATCCACTGATCCACTGCCTGGTCAGGCTCCTTGAACATTCTTATAATCAGTGTTTTAAACTCTGCATCCAGTAGTTTGCTTGTGTCCAATATGTTTAGTTCTTTTTCTGGAGATTTCTCCTGTTCTTTCATTTGGGACATGTTTCTTTGTCTTTGCTTTTTGGCTGCCTTCCCTGTGTTTATTTCTATGTATCAGGTAGAACTGCTATATCTCCTGGACTTGGTAGAGTAGCCTTGAATAGTAGGTGTCTGGTAGGGGCAAGAGTGGCACAGCCTTCCCAGTCACCCTAGTAGTGTTCCCTAGCACTATGGGTACATCGCTGTGTGGGCTGTGTGCACTATCTTGTTGTAGTTGAGCTTTGAATGCTGTTGGCATCACTGGAAGGGATTGTCCTCCAGACTTATTGGCTGTGAGGACCAGCTGTGGGTATAGTGGAGGTCCTGCTGTGCAGGAGTCACCCTATGGAGCAGGACTTGCTTCAGTGGGGCTTTGGTGCTCACCAAGTTCACCCCTTGAGTATGTCACTCATGGAGGTGGTAGAGTTGTACTCTGGCATGGTCTGAAACTGTCCACTTGGTGCATCAGGTCTGGGACCCCCTGGGAAGTGCATGGTCAGCTACTGTCTGTGCCCAGCCTGGTGCCACTTGGCATGAGCTATAGAATGATGTGCAGATGGCTATTACTTTTGTTGGGCTTGGAAGTGCCCAGGAGAGGCCAAGCTGTGAACCAAGTTCAGCTGCTGCTAGTGCCCAACCTGGGGCCACTTAGCAAGAAGTACAGGGTACATAGAGGCCAGATGCTGCTTGTTGCAGAGATTTTAGTTTAGTTCAAGCATGAGCCAAGACAGGCTGTTTGTATGGAAAAACCACTGAAAATGGGCTTGGGCGGGCCTATAAGTTGGGTGGAGTGTAGTCTCAGAAAATCGCCTGGGTAGGGCAAACAATGTGAGCCAGGTTGATGGAGGTGCAGATAGGGCACCTACCTGCCAGCTCTGTGGGGGAAATGGTCTCAGAAAAGGACCAGTAGCTTCTGCCAGCACTTTTGTTTGGTAGAAAGCTGCTCCCCCAGCTCTTGCTCTGATGACTGACAATCCATTTTTTCCCACATGTCCCTGGCTTCTTTCAAGCTGCTACCCCAGTGCTAGAGCTTAGAGGAAGTGAGTTCAAGTAAGTCTGTGCATGATCTCTTTAAGAGGAGCTTCCTGGGACTCCATCAGCCCTCTGTCTCACTCAGCCAAAATCCTTGCTGGTTTTTATAGCCATAAGTAACGGGGACTTCCCTTTCTGACACTGGACCTCTGGGCTGGGGCTCTGGTGTGGGGCTGGGACCCCTCCCTCCTCAGGGAGAACCTCTGCAGCTGAGATTCCCTCCTGATTTTAAACCTCCACATGTGGGTGTGGGAGCAGCCCATTCTGTGCCTCCTACCAGTCTTGATGTGACTTTGTCTTTAATTCCCTTCTTGTAGGACTTCCGTTCAGCCAGATTTCAGGTTTTTGAGAATGACGGTTGTTCTGTAGTTTAGTTGTAATTCTGATGTGGTTCTGAGAGGATTACAATAACCATGTTTGCCTACACTGCCATCTTGACCGGAAGTCTCAATGCCCAATCTTAAGAACTTCTTTTTACTTTGAAAAAGCAGATAATGCTCCTTAGATTAAAAATGAGGAATTATTTTCTGTGATGCACTTTTGAGCCCTTTGACAGATAAAAATGGAGATCTGTAAATTGTTTATTCCCAGTAATATGCTTGAATATCTAGCAGGGTACTAGATTGTATATACTACAAATGTGATCATGATAAATTCAATATGGGTTTTGTATATTTTTAAAGATTTTATTTATTGATTTTTTTTTTTTTGAGAAGTCAAGGGGTAGGGTGAGGGGAGGAGCAGAAAGCATCAACTCGTAGTAGTTGCTTCTCATATGTGCCTTGACCAGGCAAGCCCGGGGTTTCAAACCAGTAACCTCAGCATTCTAGGTAAACGCTTTATCCACTGTGCCACCACAGGTCAGGCCTATAGGTTATATTTTTTGAATAGCAAGACAGTGACAGAGCTGAGATTTAAACTCAGGTCTCTCTGGATTTTGGGTCTGGATAATATATAAATTTAATAATTTCAAACCGCGGGAAAAAGGATTAAAAGAAAAGTTGAGCTGTGGAAGACAGAGGGAAGCGAAGTGAATAAGGAAGACAGTTTGAGAGAGCGTGGAGCTGAATTCTGGATTCAACATGGAAGATATGACATGTTGGCCCTGGAAATGAAAGTTGTTGACACACAGGCCTTCTGATTCCTCCTCTCTTCCACCAACCTTGCGTAATTTACTGTAGTCCAGTTTATACGTTAGGGAAATAATAACTAAATAATGTTTTCATCTTAAGGCTGTCTCATTCTTTTGTATCTAAACAATTTCATTTTGTTACACTAAGTGGCAAAATATGTTATTGAAAAAATACTATAACATTAAGCCTAACCAGCATATTTCATATTGTGTTTGTACAAACAGTGACATTGTCTGTAACCTCAGTGCTATATGTGCACCTTCGTTCTAAAACCAAAACACCTTCTGGCTTCAACTTACTGCTCCCTATTCTTGATAACTTAGGACCACTGGAGGGCTTTCAATCAAACGTGCATTTTCTCTTGGGGTACATAAGGAAATAACACGCCATTATGGAAACAATACAGAAGGTCTTTGTTTTGTTTTCAGTTTTCATGACCAATTTATTTATAAGAAGGGAAAAATATCTGATTTTTGTTGAAAGCAGGTTTATAATTTTAATATATCTCTAGAAACTTGTTCTACAAGTGAAAACATACCTGACAGACAGTAATTTTACTTTATTAATGTCAAAAAAATTGACCAGGGTTTAAATTTTGTTAATGATTTAGGTATATAGTTTCTAAGTGGTGATAGTTATACAAAATGTGTTCATGATGTAAAAAGTGAATGAAATAAATACAGTTCAATTTAATAAATTAGTAGCTCTAAATTTAAACGATGTATTTAAAATGACATATGCATATTAGCTACTTTATGACTATTTATCAGAATCACATCAATCATGAAGTCATTTCTAATGCACTTTAGAAATGTGCTTTGCATTGTTATTACTTTGGCACAAGAACGGCAGTCTGAGAAAGTGTTTTGTTGTCTGTTGTCTTAAAAGCCTATGAGTGGCAGGGACTAAATTTATTTTCCTATTTGTTTCAGCAGGGTAGGACTTTAAATTCCTTCTCTCTGCAGAGATATCGTCTCATTTCTTGCAGATGCCTTTAAAAGTGTTTTGCCAGAAGTAAAATATGAAGGAGATAAAAGCATAAAAGAAAAAAGAAAAAATTATATTCTTATTTTCATGTAATTTTAATAAACCTAAGTTTCTTTATATCTTTTATGTGTATGATTCTGAACAAAGTGATGACCTAGGCCTTAAAGAACTTGTGATTCATTCATTCATTCACGCATCAAATACTTATTTATTGCTTACAATGTGCAATTAGTATTGAGAAGGCAAACAAGACGGTCTCTGCCCCTCTGGATACCCTGTTCCCCCGAAAATAAGACATACCCTGAAAATAAGACCTAGTGCAATTTTTTTCAAGCTTAGAAATATAAGGTCTCCCCTGAAAATAAGACCTAGCATGTCTTTAGGAACAAAAAGTAATATAAGACACTGTGTTATTTTGGGGGAAACAGGGTAGATTGTTGTACATGGAAATAGAGTCACAAGAAATTCTTGATGGAATTCAGAATTGGCTGGTTATGCTGATGTTTGTGATGACATGACTACAGTATATTAATAAATGTTGATTTTTTGTTCAACAATAAATGTGAATTTTTGCTCATGGAAAAATAAGACATCCCCTGAAAATAAGACCTAGCTCGTCTTTAGGAGTAAAAATTAGTATAAGACACTGTCTTCTTTTCGGGGAGCAGAGATTCCAACTAAATAAAAAGAAATGTGCTTATATAGGAAAGATATTTTGTGTTACTCTGCTTTTCTTTAAAAAGTAAATAAATAGTTGAAATCAAGGAAAACACTTTGTTTTTCTATATGGAATAAGAATGGGTTGAAATAAATCTGGAAGCAGAATTTTAGGCTAAGATTTTCTAGGATGGAAAGATGTGGCAACCCTAACTTCAGCTGGATTCTCCTGTGAACGGTGTTGCATTTTACAATAGTTAACCAACTGCAGCCTGGTTGCTTGGGTCTGGGTTCTTTCTCTTCCTAGCAGTGTGGCTTTGGGCAAATCATTTAGCCACTCTGTGCTTCAGATTTCTGTTATGCAGAATGGAGATTTAAAATAGTATCTAATTCTTGGTGTTATTGTTTGGATTAGGTAAATTAATACATAGAAAGTAGAAAAGTACTTAGAACTTTGTCAAGAACAAAGAAAGATATAGAAATCTTTTTCATTGTTAATAGCATTCAAACCTGAGCAATAATAAATCTGTAGGAAACTTGTTCTTGGCATCATGGCATAACAAAGAGACTGTGAAACTGTGGCAATTGCTTTGTGGGATGGAAGAAAAAAACACCGTGTTCTCTTTTTTAGTTTGAAATTTGTGGTGTGGCTTCAGCATTTTGTTTTGTTTGTTTCAATAATTTAGGTTGCAAAACTGAGGATTAGGCACTTTAATGAAGCTGCTGATTGGTGGGGGAAGGAATGCCCAGTAAACAGAGCAGAATTCCAAGTGTCAAGTGCAATACTCCTGTATAACTCACCACGTTTCCATGAATGTGCCTTTATCACAATGACGAGTCTCCAGAATTTTCAGGTTTCATTAAAATGTTTAAGTTGATGTCTTAGATTTCTCCTTCAGAGAATAGAAATAATAATTTTTCTCTACCACATTTGAGTAAAGCTCCTTGCTAGAATAGTAGAATTAGAGAATTTGAACTACCTATTGAAGGCCAACGCCAAGAGAAAATTGTCTATTGACCTCATGTCTCATATAAATAAATGTAATCAAAGGCCTCAAAATCTAGTAGGAGAGGTAGAGTGTAAATATATAGAAACAATACTATGAAATGAATGTAGCGGCAGAAGTTGATGTACAGTGGAAAAGAAAGGACCAAATTAGCTGCCCTGCTTGCTTAAACCAGGAGGCACAGAGGAGGAGATGCCTGAGCTGGCCCTTGAAAATTGAATTTGCAAATAATACGTAAACAGAATGGTATTTTAGTGGGAGTTAACAGTTTTGCAAATCACAGAAACGGGAAACAGCACAGTGCCATCAAGTAACTATAGATAAGTATTTTTATACCTTGAGGATAGGGTACCGCAGAGAACTCTGCTAAGGCATTGAACTCTAGGCAATGGGAGAGCTTGAAAAAAAATATTAAGTTCAGATTTATATCTTAAAAGCCTACTCTGATGACTGGAAGATAGATGTGATGCTAGAGACAGGGAAGGCATGTGAGCTTACTGCGTTAGTCTAGGAGAGAGAAACTGAGGGAATCCTCTACAAGGGGTGGCGGTAGGGACTGCACATGGTAGGACAATGCTTAGGCAGAGATGAGATGTCAAGAAGAGAAAGGAATTGAGGGTGAGCCCAACTCTCTAGATTTACTTTATTGCATAAAGAACACTACCTTTTGCACAGAAAGTTAGAGGTGTTGGCCCATCTTGTATTGGAATGAGTGCTTTGGACTGTTTTTCTGGGCATTGTGAGCCTGAGTATTCACAGTTGTTCACCTAGTTCACCCCAGAAAAAAATAAGAGTCATTGGGAAGGTGGTTGGCCAGCTTTTAAAGTATTGGCTGGGCCTAAGAGATTGTTTTTATGTGAAGTGTTTATCTGAACACAGCTTGAAGTATGTTGGCACTGAGTGATAACAGAGAAAACTAACTCTAAACAGACAGAGCCCGCCTTGTATATATAATAACTTCCATGTAATACTTATCTGTAACAAGAAACAGTAATGCAACTTGTGGGTCCTAATATTGAATTTCCTAATTCAATATTAGGAAATTTTCAAGAATGAGAGCTCCCTGCTTTTGGGCATGCAAATGAATAATGAGCAAATTACCAATTCTTGACTTGTATATGTAAAAACAATGAAAAAAATTGGCGGAGAAAATATTCAGCTAGGAAAATAAATTACCTAATACACGAAAAATCTTACTGTGTTTTTATAAGAAGATAAAGATTGATTTCAAGGTATTTTAATTATCATATATTCAGTTCTTAATGACTTTCATGTTTACTCATTTAACATGTCTGCTAATTACTAAGACTGGGTACGGGGAGGGGAGGAATTCAGGGAAGCTTTCCTGAGGATTTGGGGGAAATTTTTAGAGGGAAAGGAAGGATGGCATTCAGAAAGCCTTACGGTTTAAGATATCTGCCAAGAAATTAGTGAATTATTACTATCTTTAAAAAACAGAAAACAAGAATAAGTGGTTAAAGTTTCTACTGTTCTGTCATTCATTTGACACCCTAGATGGTGAGATATGGATTCCAGCCCTACAACCACGCAGCAGTTTATTCCAGACATCTAGGCGGCTTTGTTATTCTAATCAGTAAAAGAGGAATTTTAGACTAAATTATACTTATACTTTCTGGTCATTCACATATCATATACTCTTTTCTCTCCCTGTAGAATTTGCAAAACTTGTTTAGTTTAATATTGCTTTTTCTGAAGATTTGTTAATATATATATTTTTAATTCAGTGAGAGGCAGGGAGGCAGAGATAGACTCCTGCATACACCCCAACCAGGATCCACCCAGCAAGCCCCTATCAGCTGATGCTCTGACTAGCTGGGCCGCTGCCCCATTGCTCAGCAATGGAGCTATTTTATTGCGTGAGGCGGAGGCCATGTAGCCATCCTCAGGGCCTGGGGCCAACTTTGCTCAAAACTTTTGAGCCATGGCTACCAGAGGGGAAGAGAGAGATAGAGATAGAGGTGGGGGAGGGGTGGAGAAGCAGATGTTCACTTCTCCTGTGTGCTCTGACCAGTAACTGAACCCCGGGACTTCCGCATGCCGGGCTGACACTTGACCACTAAGCCAACTGGCCAGGGCCTAAGATTTTTTAAACTTTATTAAAAACAATATTTAGCTGTAGTAATTATTTATTTATTTTAATGTTTACATTTGTTTATTTATTGAGGTGACATTGGTTAATAAAATTATATAGTTTTTAGATGTATAGTTCTATAATATATAATCTGTATATTGTATTGTGTGTTCACCACCTCAAGTCAAGTCTCCTTTCATCATTTGCCCCCTTTACCCTCTTCTACTTCCCCAAACCCCCTTTCTCTCTGGTAGTCACCATAATGTCTGTATCTATGAGGTTTTGTTTTTTTTTCTTAATCCTTTTACCTTTTTCACCCAGCCCACCAACCTACTTTCCCTCTGAGAGCTATCAGTCTGTTCTCTGTATCTATGAATCTGTTTCTATTGTGTTAGTTTAATTTGTTCATTAGTTTCCACATATAAATGAAATCGTGTGGTACTAGTCTTTTTCTGACTGGCTTATTTCACTAAGCACAATACACTCCAGGTCCATCCATACAGTTGCAAAAGGTAAGATTTCTTTCTTTTTTATTACCAAGTAATATTCCATTGTGTAAATATACCACAGCTTTTTTTTCACTCATCCACTGATGGACACCTGGACTGCTTCTAAATCTTGGTTATTATAAATAATGCTGCAGTGAACATAGGGGTGCATATGTTATTTCAAACTAGTGTTTTAGATTTCTTCAGATATATTCCCAGAAGTGGAATCGCTGGGTCATAAGGAAGTTTTACTTTTAATTTTTTGAGGTAACTTTATACTGCTTTCCACGGTAGCTGCACCAATCTGCATTTTGACCAATAGTGCACGAAGATTCCCTTGTTTTTATACCCTCACCAACACTTGTTTGTTGGTTTATTGAGATAGCCATTCTGACAGGTGTGATGTGATATGCTGTATTTCCTCATGTATAAGGTGCTCCCATGTATAAGACGCACCTTAATTTTAGCGCCTGAAATTTGAAAAAAAATGTATTACATAAAGTTATTGAACTCAAGTTTTATTCATCATAAAATTCATACAACTCCTCATCACTGTTAAAACCCCCATACATTAACTTGTCCTCATCTGTTCTGATGATCAATCACTGTCTTTATATTGTCTCATCCTCAGTTCCATCTATGGCATTCAAAATGCCACAACCACTGTAAAGATACCCCAAGCATTTATTTATTTATTTATTTATTTATTTATTTATTTATTTATTTATTTATTATTTTTGTATTTTTCTGAAGTTAGAAGTGAGGAGGCAGTCAGACAGACTCCCACCTGTGCCCAATTGGGATCCACCTGGCATGCTCACCAGGGGGCGAGATGCACCCAGTTTTTAGACCCTAAATTTTTCGAAAGAATGGTGCATCTTATACATGGAGAAATATGATATCGGTTTTTTTGTTTTGTTTTTTTTGTTTGTTTGTTTGTTTTTCAGAGAGAGAGTCAGAGAGAGGGATAGACAGGGACAGACAGACAGGAACGGAGAGATGAGAAGCATCAATCATTAGTTTTTTGTTGCACATTGCAACACCTTAATTGTTCATTGATTGCTTTCTCATATGTGCCTTGACTGCAGGCCTTCAGCAGACCAAGTAACACCTTGCTCGAGCCAGCGAGCTTGGGCTCAAGCTGGTAAGCTTTTTTTTTTTTGCTCAAACCAGATGAGCCCTCGCTCAAGCTGGCAACCTCAGGGTCTCGAACCTGGGTTTTCCGCATCCCAGTCTGATGCTCTATCCACTGCGCCATTGCCTGGTCAGGCATCATTGTGGTTTTAAATTGCGTTTCTCTGATGATTAGTGACATTGAGCATCCTTTCATAGGTCTATTGGCCATCTCTACTGTATTGTCCTCTTTGGAGAACTATTTAAATCTTTTTTTTTTCTTTTTCTTTTTTGCGACAGAGACACAGAGAGAGAGACAGAAAGGAAGGAAGAAAGATGAGAAGCATCAATATTTCGTTGTGGCACCTTAGTAGCTCATTGATTGATTCTCATATGTGCTTTGACTGGGGGACTACAGCAGAATGAGTGACCCCTTGCTCAAGACAGTGACTTTGATCTCAAGCTGGTGAGCCTTCAGACCAGATGAGCCTGTGCTCAAGCTGGCAACCTTGGGGCTTCTAACCTGGGTCCTTTGTGTCCCAGTTTTATATTCTATCCACTGCTCCACCGCCTGGTCAGGCTATTGAGGTCTTTTGTCCATTTTAAAAATTGAATTGTTTGTTTCTTTGGTGTTGAGTTGTATCAGTTTTTTTTTTTGTTTTTTTTTGTTTTTTTGTTTTTTTGTTTTTTTTTGTATTTCTCTGAAGCTGGAAACGGGGAGAGACAGTCAGACAGACTCCCGCATGCGCCCGACCGGGATTCACCCGGCACGCCCACCAGGGGCAACGCTCTGCCTACCAGGGGGCGATGCTCTGCCCCTCCGGGGCATCGCTCTGCCGCGACCAGAGCCACTCTAGTGCCTGGGGCAGAGGCCAAGGAGCCATCCCCAGCGCCCGGGCCATCTTTGCTCCAATGGAGCCTTGGCTGCGGGAGGGGAAGAGAGAGACAGAGAGGAAGGAGGGGGGGGGTGGAGAAGCAAATGGGCGCTTCTCCTATGTGCCCTGGCTGGGAATCGAACCCGGGTCCCCCGCACACCAGGCCGACGCTCTACCACTGAGCCAACCAGCCAGGGCCTGTATCAGTTGTTTTATAAATTTCATATATTAACCTCTTAGATGTTTCATTGACAAATATATTCTATTCAATAGGTTGTATTTCCATTTTGTTGATGGTTTGCTATGCAAAATCTTCTTAGTTGATGTAGTCCCATTTGTTTATTTTTTATTTTGTTTGTCTGGTCCAAAGAAATCTATCAGAAAAAATAAGACTACATGAAATGTCCAAGATTTTACTGCCTATGTTTTTTTCTAAGATTTTTATGGCTTTGAGTCTAACATTTAAGTTTTTAATCCAAGTTGAGTTTATTCTTGTGTATGGCTTAAAAAGGTGGTCTAACTTCATTTTTTTGCATATATGTGTCCAATTTTTTCAACATCATTTATTGAATAGACTATATTTACCCCATTGTTTGTTCTTACCTCCTTTGTCAAATATTATTTGATCAGAAAGTTGAGGGTCTGTTTCTGAATTCTCTATTCTGTTTCACTCATCTATATGTCTGTTTTTCTTCAGTACCATGTTGTTTTGACTACTATGGCATTGAAGTATAGTTTTATGTCAGGTAGCATGATTCTTCTAACTTTGTTTTCTTTCTCAAGATTACTGTTGTTGTTCGGGGTCTTTTGTGATTATAAATTTTTGGAATGTTTGTTCTAGTTCTGTGAAATATGCCATTGATATCTTGATAGAAATTGTGTTCAATCTATGTTGCTTTGGGTAGTATAGACATTTTAATGATGTTATTTCTTCTTATCCATGAACACAGTATATGCTTCCACTTATTTGTATCTTCTTCAATTTTGTTCTTTAGTGTCTTACAATTTTCCAAGTATAAGTCTTTTACATTCTTGGTTAAATTTATTCCTAGATATTTTATTTTATTTTTGATGAAATTATAAATGGGATTACTTTCTTAGTTTTCATTTTTGACAGATTACTATTGGTGTATAAAAATACAAGTGATATCTGTATGTTTATTTTTGTATCTTGCTACTTTAGTGAATTCATTTACCAGGTCTAGTAGTTTTTTCTGTTGGAATCTTTAGGGTTCTTTATATACATATATAGTATCACATCATCTGCAAGTACTGGCAATTTTACTTCTTCCTTTTCAATTTGGATGCCTTTTGTTTCTTCTTCTTGTCTGACTTCCAGCATTATGTTGAATAACAGTGGTGAAAGTGAACATCCCTGTCTTGTTCCCAATCTTAAGGGAAACACCTGTAGTTTTTGCCTGTTTATTGTGATATTGGCTGTGTGTTTGTCATATATGGCTTTTATTATTTTGAGGTAGGTTCTCTCTATTCCAACTTTGCTGAGAGTTTTTATCATGAATGGGTGCTGGATTTTATCAAATTCTTTTTTTGTATCTATGATATGACAATGTGGCTTTTATCCTTTATTTTTTTATGTGGTATATCACATTTATTGATTTGCAGATATTGTACCAGCCTTGCATCCCTAAAGTAAGTCCCACCTGATCCTGATCGTGGTGTATGCTATTTTGAATGTATTGCTGGATCTGGTTTGCTAATGTTTTGTTGAGGATTTTAGCATCATGTTCATCAAGGATATTGGCTTATAATTTTCTTTCTTTGTATTGTCTTTATTTAGTTTTGGAATTAGCATAAAACTGACTTAGTAAAAAGAAATTGGGAGTGTTCTATCTTCTTGAATTTTTTGGAACAGTTTGAAAAGGATACGTGTTAGTTCCTCTTTGAATGTTCACTAAAATGCATCTGTAAAGCCATTTGGTCCTAGTCTTGTGTTTGTTGGGAGTTTTATGATTACTGCTTTAATTTCACTAGTTGTAATCTGTCTCTTGAAGTTTTTTGATTCTTCCTGATTCAGTTTGGGAAGATTGTATTTTTTTTATTATAATTTTAATGGAGTGACATTGATCAATCAGGGTACATAGGTTCAGAGAAAACCTCGATATTTGATTATGTTGCATACCCATCACCCAAAGTCAAATTGTCTTTCGTCACCTTCTATCTGGTTTTCTTTGTGCCTCTCCCCTCCTCCCACCCCTCCCTCTCCTCCCCACCGGTAACCACCACACTCTTGTCCATGTTCCTGAGTCTCATTTTTGTGTCCCGCCTATGTATGGAATCATACAGTTCTTAGTTTTTTCTGATTTACTTATTTCACTCAGTATAATGTTATCAAGGTCTAACCATGTTGTTGTAAATGATCCGATGTCATCATTTCTTACGGCTGAGTAGTATTCCATAGTATATATGTACCACATCATTTTTACCCAGTCATCTATTGAAGGGCTTTTTGGTTGTTTCATGTTTTGGTCACTGTGAACAATGCTTCAGTGAACATGGGGCTGCATGTGTCTTTATGTACCAGTGTTTTTGAGTTTTGGAGGTATATACCCAGTAGAGGGATTGCTGGGTCATATGGTAGTTCTATTTTTAATTTTTTGAGGAACCACCATACTTTGGAGGATTGTATTTTTCCAAGAATTCATCCACTGCATCCAGATTGTCCAATTTTTGACATATAGTTGTTTGTAATATTTTATAATTCTTCGTATTTCTTCAGTGTCAGTTGTTACTTCTCATTTTCATTTCTGATTTTATTTATTTGAGTCCTCTCTCTTTTCTTCTTGATGAGTCTGCTTAAAAGTTTATCAATTCTCTTTATCTTTTTAAAGAACAGACTCTTGTTTTCATTGATGATCTTTTGTATTGTTTTTTAGATTCTATTTTATTTGTATCTATTCTTATCTTTATTATTATTTTTCTCCTATTGACTCTCCTAAGAGGAGTGTCAAACCTCCTGTGAACCGAAACCCCACAACCTATTTCATTGTTAAGTAGTTCATTTCATCAGAAATTCTTTCTTATGTTTAGTAGATGTGTCATTTCATTTGATTATTTATTATTTCATTTGTGCATGTGTTTATTTCTACAAAAGGTTTTAGGTTGGCTTACATTGCTGAAACAGTATAAAATAAAGTTAAACATAAAAAAAGACAAAATCAATAGAAAAGATCTGAGAGAGAGATCTTGCTGAGCCTATAAGGGTAGATAATTATCACAGTGTAGAAATTAGGTTAGCTGGGGGTTCTCTGGACAATAATGCAAAAGGGAATCAGTGCTTTTCATTGACTTATATAAGAAGAAATGCATTATGATTTCAAACATGAAGTTTAAAGAGATGAGTTCTTACAGGTCTTTATATAAAGACTATCAAGTATTATAACAGACAGTGTGGACATTATCTCAGGTGGTTAATTCATTAATTCCCTCTTTAAAAAAAGCTGGAAGCAATATGTATATGTTCTTATTTTAAAGTCACTATGCTTTTATCACAGTTGGTTTGGAAAACAGAGTAAGATAGTAAAAAATCTGCCAATATAACACTATTTTTATGTTGGCAAATTTAATCATTTCTGTCCTTATGCAATTACAGTTTTTACTAGAAACCCCAGGACATGTGAACTGCCAGATGTATTCTCATGTTTGCAATTATATTATTCTTTTAATTTTGTAGCCCATTAACTTCACTTAACACATATGTTTTTATCTTATTACTTCATAATTTTTATGATTATATTTTTAACCTCTAAATTTTCAAATTTATTACAACTTAACAGTCATTTAATGGTACAAAAATACTGCAGTTAACATCCTTACAGCTTTTTCTATATTGGTGTAAGGTGGTATCTCATTGTAGTTTTGATTTGCATTTCTCAGATAGTTAGTGATGATGAGCATTTTTCCATATATCTGTTGGCCATTTGTATTTCTTCTTGGGAGAAGTATCTATTCATGTCCTCTTCCTATTTTTTTTTTATTGGATTGTTTATTTGTTTGTTGATGAGTTTTGTGAGTTCTTTATATATTTTGGATATTAGTCCCTTATCTGAGCTGTTGTTTGAAAATATCATCTCCCATTTAGTTGGTTGCCTAATTGTTTTGTTGACAGTTTTTGGTTTTTTTTTTGCTTCACAGAAGCTTCTCAGTCTGATGTAGTCCCATTCATTTATCTTTGCCTTTACTACCCTTGCCTTTGGAGTCAAATTCATAAAATGTTCTTTATGGCCAAGGACCATGAGTTTAGTACCTATGTTTTCTTCTATGTAATTTATTATTTCAGATTTTATATTTAGTTTTTTGATCCATTTTGAATTAATTTTTGTGCAAGGAAATAAAGTGTAGTTAAGTTTCATTCTTTTGCGTGTGGCTTTCCAATTTTCCCAGCACCATTTATTGAAGAGGCTTTCTTTTCTCCATTATATGTTTTTGGCTCTTTTATCAAAGATGACTTGACCAAATGTATGTGGTTTTATTTCTGGGCTCATATTCTGTTCCATTGGTCTGTGTGTCTATTTTTCTGCCAGTACCATGCTGTTTTGATTATCATGGCTATGTAGTATAGTTTGAAGTCAGGTATTATAATGCCTCCAGTATCTTTTTCCCCCCTTAGGATTACTTTAGTTGTTTGAGGTTTTTTATGGTTCCATATAAACCTGATAATTTTTGTTCCATTTTCTAAAAAGATGACATTGGAATTTTGGTGGAAATTGCATTAAATTTATAAATTGCTTTTGGTAGTATGACCATTTTAACTATACTTATTTTTCCTATCCACAAACAAGAAATATTTTTCCATTTCATTGTGTCTTTTTCAATTTCCTTTAATAAAGCTTTGTAGATTTTAGTATATAAGTCCTTTACATTCTTTGTTATATTTATTCCTAGGTATTTTATTTTATTTTTTTGTTGCTACTGTAAAAGGGATTATTTTTTTGAGTTTTTTTTCTGAGGTTTTATTGTTGGCATATAAGAAAGCAATAGACTTATGTATATTAATTTTGTATCCTGTGACCTTACTGTATTGCTTTATTGTTTCTCATAGTTTTTCTGTGGAGTCTTTGGGGTTTTCTATATACAGGATCAGGTCATCTGCAAAAAGTTAAACCTTTACTTCTTTTCTGATATAAATGCCTTTTATTTCTTTCTCTTGTCTGATTGCTCTGGTTAGAACTTCTAGCACTATGTAGAATAGGGGTGGAGAGAGTGGGCAACCTTGTCTTGTTCCTGATTTTAGAGGTAAAGTTTTCTGTTTTTTACCATTTAGTATGATGTTAGCTGATGGTTTGTTGTAATGGCCTTTATTATGTCGAGGTATTTTCCTTCTATACTCATTTTGTTGAGTGTTTTAAACATAGAAGGATGTTGTATTTTATCAAATGCCTTTTCTGCATCTATTGATAGGATCATATGGTTTTTGTTCTTTGTTTTGTTGATATGGTGTATTATATTAATCATTTTACGTATGTGGAACCATCCTTGTGTTTCTGGGATGAATCCCACTTGATCATGATGAATTATATTTTTGGTGTGTTGTTGTATTCAACTTGCTAGTATTTTGTTTAGGATTTTAGTATCTGTATTCATTAGAGATATAGGTCTGTAGTTTTCTTTTTTTGCGTTGTCCTTGACAGGTTTTGGTATGAGGGTTATGTTGGCCTCATAAAATGTGTTTGGAAGTATTGCTTCTTCTTCAATTTTTTGGAAGACTTTGAGAAGGTTAGGAACCAATTCTTCTTTGAATGTTTGGTAGAATTCACTAGTATATCCATCTGGCCCCAGACTTTTATTTTTGGGGCGATTGTTTCTATTTCCTCCCTGCTTATTGGTCTATTTACGCTTTCTACTTCTTTGTGATTCAGTCTAGGAAGATTGTATTGTTCTAGGAGTTTATCCATTTCTTCTAGATTGTTGAATTTAGTAGGATATAATTTTTCATAGTATTCTGCGATAATCCTTTGTATATCTATAATATCTGTTGTAATTTCTCCTCTTTCATTTTGTATTTTGTTTATATGAGTCTTTTCTCTTTTTTCCTTAGTGAGTCATGCCAGGACTTTGTCAGTTTTATTGATCTTTTCAAAGAACTAGCTCTTTATTTGTATTAATTTTTTCTATAGTTTTTCTATTTTCTATTTCATTCATTTCTGCTCTAATTTTTATTATTTCTTTTCTTCTGCTGGTTTTGGTTTGCCTTTGTTCTTTTTCTAGTTCCTTAAGATGTGATGTTAGGTTATTTACTTGGGCTCTCTCTTGCTTATTCATATAAGCATGTAATGATATGAACTTCCCTCTTGTTACTGCTTTGCTGCATCCCAGAGATTCTGATACGTTGTGTTGTCATTTTCATTTGTCTGTATATATCTTTTGATCCTTTCTTTTATTTGTTCTCTGACCCATTCATTTTTTAGAAGTATGTTTTTTGCACATTTTAGTTGGTTTGTTTACTTCTTTTTTGAAGTAAACATTCTTTTTAATTCATGTTGATTTTAGAGAGAGAAAAAAGAGAGAGAGAGAGAAACATCAATCTTTTGTTTCACTTACACATATACCTATTGTTGATTCTTGTATGTGCCCTGACCAGGGATTGAACCCATTTCCTTGGTATGTTGGGTTGATGCTCTAATCAACTGAGCTACCAGGTCCTGGCATCAGCAACATTCTAGTTTCAAAGCCTTATGGTCAAAGAATATGCTTTGTATAATTCCAATCTTTCTGAATTTGTTGGTGTTGGTTTTGTGGCCCAGCATGTGGTTTATTCTTGAGAATGTTCCATGTACACTGGAGAAAAATGTATACTTTGACATTTTGGGATGAAATGTCCTGTAAATGTCTATTATGTCCATTTATTCTAGTGTTTCATTTAAGGCTGATATTTCTTTATTGATTTTCTGTTTGGATGAATGATCTCAAGCCATCAATGTTTACTGAGGTTTCTAAGTATGATTATATATTTTTTTGGTTTGCACTTTTAGATCAGTTAGTAGTTGTCTTATATATTTTGGTGCTCCTTGGTTTGGTGCATATATATTAAGGAGTGTTATGTCTTCTTGATACACTGTCCCTTTATCATTATGAAATGTTCATCCTTGTCTCTGATTACCTTTGTTATCTTATAGTCAGCATTGTCAGATATGAGTATAACTACTCCTGCTTTTCTTTGGATATTATATATTTGCTTGGAGAATCATTTTCCAACCTTTCACTTTGAATCTAATTTTTTCCTTATAACTTAGATGTGTCGAAGGCATCATACTGTTGGATTTTGCTTCTTGATCCAATCTGCTACTCTGTGCCCCTTTATTGGTGAGTTCAATCCATTTGCATTTAGTGTAATTATTGACACTTGAAGATTTCCTATTGCCATTTTATATACTGCTTTCTGATAGCTTTGTGTCTTGTTTGGTTCTTCTCTTTTGTTATTCTGCCATTTGTTTTTGTTTGGTGGTGTTCCATACTTCTATCTTCTGTTTCTTCCTTTTTTAAGCTATGTGTTTCAGTAGCGGCATTTTCAAGGGTGGTTACCATTAGGTTATTAGAAGAAAAATTATCATATTGATTAGAGTCCATTATCTCATAAGTGCTTCTGTACTCCATCCTCCTTTGTTAGTGCTGATCTTTTTATCCTCTCCCCTTTTATGTTATTGTTGTCACAGAGTATCCTTGTTTTTATTATGGTTTTGTTAAAAATTTATTACTTGTAATTTTGTCTTGTTTTGTTCTTTGTATCTGGTTGGTACCTCCTTTAGTGTTTCCTGTAGTGAGGGTTTTCTGGTGATAAATTCCCTCAGCCTCTGTATGTCTATAAATATTTTCATTTTCTTTTTATATTTGAAGGATAACTTTCATGAATATAGTACTCTTGGTTGGTAGTTCCTCTCTTTCAGTACTTTAAATGTTGAGGTCTACTGTCTTCTGGCTTCTAGAGTTTCTGCTAAGAAAGCTGATGATAGCCTAATGAGCCTTCCTTTAAATGTTATATTCTTCTTTTCCCTAGTTGTCTTGAGGATTCTTTGTCATTGATTTGTAATAATCTCATTACAATGTGCCTTGGAGTAGGTTTGTTTGGGTTGAGGTAACTCAGCGTTCTGTTTGCTTCTTGGATTCAAGGCTCTAACTCTTTCCACAGGCTTAGAAAGTTCTCATTGATTATTTGTTTCAACATATTCTCCATCTTCTTTTCTCTCTCTTCCTCTTCTAATATACCCATTATTCTTATATTGCTCTTCCTGATGGAGTCAGACAATTCTTGTAAGGCTATCTCATTTTTTAAAATTCATGAGTCTCTCACTTTTTCTCTCTGTAGTATCTTTAGTTGCCTGTCTTCAGTGTCACTGATTCTCTCCTCTATCTGGCTTATTCTATTGGCTAAGCTTGTTACCTTATTTTTCAGTTCGTGTATTGAGTTTTTCATTTCTGTTTGGTTCTTTTTTATAGTTTCAATTTCCTTGGTTAAGTACTCCTTTTGTTCATTAAGTTGTTTTTTGAGCTCACTAAATTGCCTTTCAGTGTTTTCTTGTATCTTATTAAATACTTTTAGAGCTTAATTTTGAATTCTCTGTCATTAAGCTCCAAGGTTTCCATGTAATTGAGATTTTTTTCCTGGGGATTTTTCATCATCTATCTGAGCTATGTCTCTGTCTTGTATATCCATATTTGATTTTATTTCCTTTATGGCATTTGTGGGTGATATTGTTAATAACCCCAATAAGAGATAATTATTCCTTTTTCTGGTAGGGGGTGCTGCACAACAAGATTTGCCTCTGTGAGATTCTTGGGTGACCTGTTAAGGCCTAGTTGTCACCTTTGTAATGATGAAGACAGAGTTGTCACATTGGTGGTAGGAAGGGCTTATTGCTAGGGCTTTGCAAATTTATGATACCGGCACTGGCTGACCAGGCGTCCTCCAGGGCCCTCCGCCACATCCCCACAGAGCAGGGGATCTAGTCTCTGGGTGCCCCCATCTCTCACAGGAGAAAGCAGTCTGGAGACCTAGTGTAGGGGGTTTTCCACCACTGTTCTTTTCACAGCAAGGTGAGCAATGAGGAACCAGGAAGCTGGGGTAACAAAATCCAGTCCCTCCTCTGATATCACTCTAAGCTCTCCAAGCACAGCCCTGGGCTGGGCCGGGGCTGTGTGCCACAAGCCGGTGTCCCTGAGTTTCAGGAGCAGCTGTGACAGAGATCGAAAATCAGGGGCTTCCTGTCTACACATGCTAAACTCCCTCCGGCAACCTGGTGCCCAAGCTTCAGAGCCAGTGACACGCAGATCCCAGATCCCAGATCCCAGATCAAGTGGTTCTGTCACTACAAGGCTAAACTGTGCTGGTTGGGCGGGCAGATCAAGCGCGCCCCAGTGTCCTATGGGCTGATCTTCACAAGCTATTCGCCTGCAGTTCTTGGGAGCTTGCAACTGGCTTCGTGTGCACTCCATTCCTGTAATAGCTCAGCCCTGCAATCACGGGTGCAGCAGACACTGGGAAGCGGCCCTGCTCCCCATTCTTGGTCGCGGCTCCTCGCTGTGCTCCTTCCGCCCAGCCTCTCCACCCGGCTCCTCCGGGTCTGAGACAAAGCCTGCGCAAACAGTGCCTCCTTCCCTCAGGTCCCTGAGGAAAGAGAAAGACTCAGTCCTCTGGTATTATTTTTTCTTCTGTTCTTTGGCCCGCCTTCTTGAGCAATCATAACTTTGTCTATCCAGTGTGTGTATATTTCAAGTTCCTCTGGGTTTTCTTCTCTGCATATAGTTGTAGAATTTGTTGAAATTTCAAGGGGAGAGAGGAGGAGTATCTCTCAGGCCACTATTTCTCTCTGTCTATCTGTAAGAGTTTAATTATATCATCTTTGGCTATAAAGATATTTTAGCTGATTGCCTGGATCACTAACCATCGTGGAGACCTCAGGATGTGAGACCTACCAGATGTTTCACCAAAGAGATTTTTAGTCAATTTTATGACTCACCTAACACAGTCATTCTCTTAATAGGTCTTCACTTAACTCAACATACCAGTTTAACAGTAAACTTACTGACTGATGTCCACAGCACACTGAATATGCATGGCTGGGAGGCAGGAGCCCTAGAGGACCCACTAGTTGAGTTGTATGCATAAAAGATTTAATTTTGTTTGTCCCCTTTGCTTTTAGTAAATTTTTTTTCCCAGAAAAAGAGAGACAACTCTTCTACCTGCTATACTTTAATATTTTAAGACAGATATACTTTATTTTTCAAAACTATTCATGCTGGCATCCTGCTCTATTTGCTGTAGAACAAAATATAGTGTAAAATATGTTTCTTGAATTATGTTTTAATGGGAGAGACAATATATAAATAATAACTCAATTAAATGTTATTTACTTAATTCAGTGTAGACTCTCCTTAACATGATTTCTGAGGCAATGGTATGGGAGGAGTTATAATGATTATTTTTGTAATAGGTTTAAAAGTACAAATAAGCCTTTCACAGAGAAACCAAAAAAGGGGAGTTTACAAGTACAGGAGTTCTCTCACACAGAATTAATAGCAATTTCTTCACTTCATATGTTTGGTTGCCACTATGTTATGTAGCCATTATTGTTTAAAGACTGGAAAATTTTACTTTGTAAGTGGTTCTCTTTTGCTGACAGTGCTATTTGATAATACTGATATTCAAATATAGTACTCACATTGCACATTTCGATATATCTAGCATCCTTTGTGAATAATGACACTCAAACTATCCCTGTGGGGGTATAGAGATAAGATCATTATTCTCGTTCTCTAGATAAGGAAACTTAAATGAAATTCCTTGCTGAAGGTCAAAGAACAAATCACTGGCAGAATAAGATTAGGGCAGTGAGTTCTTGATTTTCAATCCTTTGCTCAATCATCTAAGTCATATTGTTTTACTCAGTGTGGGAGCAGATTATTATCAGTCAATCGGAATACAGCTGTGCCCAAGTGATGCCAGAGGAATAGCTGAAAAATGAATACCAGCTCAATCAACCATTTGTTTATCTGTAATTTGCCAGACCTTGTTATACGGATATTTTTCACTGAGGTAGGTGGTCTCTGTGTGTTCCAGACACAGACTCTAATTTTATACATATTGTATTCAAAATTTAATTTTTGGAAGTTCTGTTTTTTTAAAAAAAACTAACTTTGGTATATTTTGGATTTCACAGTGATTTAATATGTCCTGAATAATATGTTAGCAGTGCGGTAGAGTGGGGACAGTGCTCTTTGAAATGGCTGTTTGATGCCTCTTATAACACTCCTTGTACAGTGGCAGACAAACCTGTTTTGACCATGAAAGATGATGTAAAATAGTATCAATGTAAAATAATATCTCAGCACTAGGAGAAAGCTGGGCTTCTAGACCAGCCATTGACTACTTAAAAGAGCATTTAGGTCTTCAAATAGGACTGAAATCACAAGACTCAGTTGATATCACATGAATTCCCCCAGAATCAGTTACTCTGAATGTGAAGGTGGCTAAATAATCAGGTGACTTGTGCTAAGGTCTGTATAGAAGTTTATGGGCAGAAATAGTTGAGTTCTTTCAACATTCAACGAACCTTTACTGTACTCCTTATACATACTTACCTATATCTCTGCAATGTATCCTGATTCTTGGACATGTTCAGGTAGGATAATCAGTTCACAGGTGAAACATTTTTCCCTAGGTCAAACAGCATACATGAGAGTCAAGATGTAAACTCAAGCCTGACCAGATGGTGGTGCAGTGAATAGAGTATTGGACTGGGATGCAGAGGACCCAGGTTTAAAACTCTGAGGTCGGAGGCTTAAGTGTGTGCTCACCTGGCTTGAGTGTGGGGTCACTGGCTTGAGCCCAAAGGTAGCTGGCTTGAAGCCCAAGGTTGCTAGCTTGAGCAAGGGGTCACTCAATTCACTCTGCTGTAGCGCCCCCCCCCGCCCCCCCTCCCCCGCTGGTCAAGGCACATATAAGTAAGCAATCAGTGAACAGCTAAGATGCTGCAGTGAAGAATTCATGCTTCTCATTTCTCTCCCTTCCTGCCTGTCTGTCCCTATCTGTTCCTCTCTCTGTCCCACTCTGTCTCTGTCACACACATAGGCAAAAGATGTAAACTCGGAATGCATGGCCTTTTAGCTCGGTTCATTCAGTCATGATACTACTGAGTTTTTTGATGGATGATTCCATTATATTTTATAGTTTGCCTTGTTCATTATTTTTTTTGCAGTTGAACTACTAAAATGCTTAACTAATTTTAACTCACAGTAATTCACGATAAGAATGACACAAGTATTATCATTCACTTCTGGTCTATAGAATTTAGAGTAGCTTGAGTGCAATAATAAAGATTACAGTGAACAGAAAAGGAAGAGAAAATTTATTTCTCCCAAGTTCTAGATGCCCTAGATTTAATCTTTATTCAGAATGTCAATGCAAATGTGTGGACTTACTACTAACAAATTAAAACTGCTTAACAAAAACCAATCATATATTTTGGATTTGATTACTCAGGAATACAGTATTAAAAAGTGCCTTCATCCTGACTACAATGTATTGAATTTCCTTCCTATAGCTTCTATAGTCTAATTTTTAAAGTACATATATCTTTCAGCCTTGATTAGATAGAAAAGATGAGTGAATCACATAGAAACACCCTGATGTCATAGGGATGGAGTAGTTATTTCTGTGTTACATTACAAAAAAATAAAGAAATGGGATATAAACATGAATGACTGTACTCTAATAGTATTTATATCCTGGGGATAAGTTTGTTTTCCTCCCTTTAAAAGTAAAATGCCTGGGAAGTCTTGTCCTGAAAGTGTCTGTAGAATTACCTATTTAATATTGCAGCTGACATTTCGCTTCAAGTCCAATAGTTAGTGACATCATTCATTCATCTGGCAGATGTTTATGTTAGTTGTTACCTTGTGCCAAGTTCTAGGTAGGTATGGGATTAAGACAGCAGAATCTCAAGGTGGGTGGGGAAGGCTGGTTCTGAGGATTTAAGTTGAGACCAGATGGAAGGGATTGGTTACTAGAAGAGTTATAGGAAAAACTTTCATGTGGCCTATAAGGCTCTGAGGTGAGAATTAAGAAAGCAAGCAACAATCATTTAAAAGTGTTGGAATAGTAAGGTGGAAACTGAGGCTCAAGGAGATGGACATGTACTAGTTAAGTTGTAACTAGGGTATCCCATCTCTTTCTATAGCCTTTTCTATTAAACACAATCACTTTTATTATGCTTGATAACTCTGGATATATTATATAGGATTGGTTTTATAATTGAGAGTTAAAACCTTTATCTGCAAATAGTAGGTAAACATTTATTAAGCTTTCTTTGTAATCAATGTTAATCATAGTGATTTGCATCCCTTATTAAGAAAATCACAAGGAGTACTTTAACCCTCCTGTCATATATTGACTTTGGTCTCTAGCTTGGAAATCACTTGGTCTTTTGTGGCACACTAAAAAGGAATTTCTAAGTTTATATTTAATTTCCATGTAGTCAGTTTGGAACCAGATACTGTTCATCTTGTTTAAATATGATAATTTATTTTATTGCTTTTCATCATTTCCAATTATAGACCTATTGGCTAGCTATACATCTAAGCTATAATTTGTGCACTTTTCTTTTTGATAAATGGTGAAGATTGAGTTATCAGGGCAATAATTTATATGAATTGCAGGTATACTTTATTTTTAACTACCTTTCTACTTTTAGTATTTTTATTACTTTGTGGAGAAATGAATTGGTGCTAATATTGTTTATAGCTCCCTTTGATATTTTGTTAGCCTTTTAATCCATATATAGGAATTTGCTATGAACTTAGCTCTATATCTTAATAAAGCCCTTTTATTTGCTGATGATTATATAGGCCAATTAACATTATCCCAAAGTCAGTGGGAATGGTCACTTGACAAATCAGAAAGTACAAGGATGTGTTCCAGATACCTACAAAATTATATTAAAGAACCTCATATTGCTTTCAGAAGAGCTAAATATACTCCTGACCTTTATATTATATTTTAATGTAAAGAGCTGAAAGTAAAATAATTTTCTATATGTGGATGATACAATTTTTTCAGTTTTACTGAGGTACAATTGACAAAATTATTAGACATTTAAAGTGTACAACATGATTTGATATATGTGTCCACTATGAAAGGATTTCTCCATTGAGTTAATTAGCACATTCATTACATCACATTTTGTCTTTTTTTGTGAGAACATTTAAGTTCCATTCTCTTAGCAAATTTTAATTATAAATACAGTATTCTCAACTATAGTCAGCATTTTATATGTTAGATCCTTAGATCTTACTCATCTTATAGCTGAGAGTTTGTACCCTTTTACCAACTGGCCCCTATCCTTAGCACTCCCCAGCCCCTGGCAACTACTACTGTTTACAAACTATTTCTATAAATTCAATTTTTTTCTTTCTTTATTTTATTTTTTTTGTATTTTTCCGAAGCCAGAAACGGGGAGGCAGTCAGACAGACTCCTGCATGCGTCCGACCGGGATCCACCCAGCACGCCCACCAGGGGGCGATGCTCTGCCCATCCAGGGCCTCACTCTTTTGCGACCAGAGCCACTCTAGCACCTGAGGCAGAGGCCACAGAACCATCCTCAGCGCCGGGGCCATCTTTGCTCCAGTGGAGCCTTGGCTGCAGGAGGGGAAGAGAGAGACAGAGAAGAAGGAGAGGGGGAGGGGTGGAGAAGCAGATGGGCGCTTCTTCTGTGTGCCCTGGCCGGGAATTGAACCCAGGACTCCTACACACCAGGCTGATGCTCTACCACTGAGCCAACTGGCCAGGGCCTATAAATTCAATTTTTTTTTTTTTTCATTTTTCCAAAGCTGGAAACAGGGAGGCAGTCAGACAGACTCCAGCATGTGCCCGACTGGGATCCACCTGGCATGCCCACCAGGGGGCGATGCTTTGCCCCTCTGGGGCATCGCTCTGCCACATCCAGAGTCATTCTAGCGCCTGAGGCAGAGGCCACAGAGCCATCCCCAGCGCCCGGGCCATCTTTGCTCCAATGGAGCCTCGCTGCGGGAGGGGAAGAGAGAGACAGAGAGGAAGGAGAGGGGGAGGGGTGGAGAAGCAAATGGGCGCCTCTCCTGTGTGCCCTGGCCGGGAATCAAACCTGGGACTCCTGCATGCCGAGTCGACGCTCTACCGCTGAGCCAACCGGCCAAGGTATAAATTCAATTTTTGAAACAACATTACTTATATAAATGATACCACAAAGTATTTGTCTTTCTCTGGCTGGCTTATTTTACTTTTCACAATGCCCTCCCATTTCATTCATGTTGCAAATGACAGAATTTTTGTCTTTTTAAGGCTGAATAATATTCCATTATATAAATATATAACATTTACCATAATAACTTTGCAGACTGCAATAATTCAGCTTACATAATTATGTAACACTTGGGGATCTGATCTTCCATTTGTCCATTTTTTTCATACTTTAAATATTGATTTGTGACATGCATAATAAAAATGTACAATTCATAAGTTTAGTCTGATATACATTCACAAAGTGAACATACCCATTCAAGAAATACCAACACCCCAGTTTGACTCTTAATATCAGAAATTTTGCTTGTTTTTATGTCTTTAATGAAATCGCATAGTTGTGTTTGTGAGATTCATTCATGTTATTGTGTGTATTTATACTTTGTTTATTTTCAGATCTTCATACTATTCCTCTAGACACATATACTGCAATTTATTAGTCCATTCTACAGTTGATAGACATTTAGATCGTTTCTAGGGGTTCTTACCAAAAATGCCACAAAAAATATTCTTATAGAAATGTTTTGGTGAATATATTGTGCATTTTTGTCTATTATATACTTTGGAGTGGAATTACTACATAATCAGTCTGATTATGTTCAACTTTGTAGATCATGGCAGTTTTCCAAAGTGGTTGTAAAAATTATAGGTTCATCAATTGTGCAGAGAGAGAATTCTAGTTACTTCACTTCTTTGTCAACACCTGATATTGTCTTTTTTCTTTTTAAATTACAGCTATTCTTGTGTATGCCAATTATTTGTATGTCAGTTGCCCTCTTCAGACCTTTTGCTTTCTTTTCATGAGAGCATTGCTCCAGTTTGGTTATTGAAACATAAGTTTCTGTATTCAGAATATTTATTCCTGGAAATGCTGCTCAGTACTTGTCAATAATTTTGCTAAGTGCAAGAGTGGGTATAAAAAGCTTCAGTAAATATTTTGAATGCAAAAAGCCTGATTCACACTAATTTATAGCAAAAAAGGTAATTAATTGACTCTTGTAGCTAACAAAGGGCTTGGCTGGTTCCTAGGGTCAAATTTCACTTTTCCTGTTTTTCCACTGAGCAGCCTATCTTAGAGCTCTTTCTTCAAGGGCACAAGAATTTTTATAGTAGCTCCAAACTCCCAGCAGTTAAACAAAAACAAACAAACAAAAAACAAAAGCAAAACAACAATAGCAAATTTCTTCCTGTATTTCCAGAGCTCGCTAGTACAAGTCCTGGAATTCAGTCTCTTGGCTCGGACTGTGCCTTTCTTGGCTCAGGGTTGGCTCCAGGTCCTTCTGAACCTCATGCTCTTAGAGGAGCAATGATTCTTCAGGAAATATTGATGTGCTTCTACCAGAGGAGAGGACAATGGTTAGTGGCAAGCAAAAACAACAAAATATTCACTACCAGTCATGTGACTTAAAAACCATCAAGCAGTCTATAATTGTAGATGCTACAGGATTTATCCTTGAGTTAGGCAAAACTGCTAGAAAATTATGCATAGGGACTGCATCATTTTAGGCCCTGTGGAACTGCTTTTATCAAAATGTGCTAGGATGTTCAAGTATAAACGTGCATTAAGAGACAATATAGGCCCTGGCTGGTTGGCTCAGTGGTAGAGCGTCGGCCTGGCGTGCAGAAGTCCCGGGTTCGATTCCCGGCCAGGGCACACAGGAGAAGTGCCCATCTGCTTCTCCACCCCTCCCCCTCTCCTTCATCTCTGTCTCCCCCCCCCACCCCCCCCACCCCCGCAGCCGAGGCTCCATGGGAGCACACTGGGGATGGCTCCTCGGCTTCTGCCCCAGGCACTGGAGTGGCTCTGGTCGCAACAGAGCTACGCCCGGAGGGGCAGAGCATCGCCCCCTGGTGGGCAGAGCGTCGCCCCCTGATGGGCGTGCCGGGTGAATCCCGGTCGGGCGCATGCGGGAGTCTGTCTGACTGTCTCTCCCTGTTTCCGGCTTCAGAAAAATACAGGGGGAAAAAAAAAGAGACAATATAATGAATTGTCCTGCAGATTCCTTATATTATTGTAGGATAGTACTGAGGGAACTGTTTATTCTATTTCAGTGTCCCTATTATAAGATTTAATGGGAGAAAATTATTCCTAGTCTTTGTGTCAAGAAAAATTGAACTGTTTCTAAACACCTTTTGTGATTTCATTTTATAAATGTTGGAATTTCTGAAACTGATAATGTTTCCTCTTTGCATGCTATAATGATAGAATCAATTTTATGGATTGTTTTAGTCAAATATACTACACGTCAAGGCATAGCTTTTTAGTGCTAACTTCACACCTTTATTTTTAGCTTATATTTTATTTAAATTATGATTTCACAACTGTTTTTTTATTCTGCTATATGCCCTTTGTAAATTTCCTGAAGTCTTTTCTGAAATAAAATCGAAATAAATATTATAGATTTTGTGAAGACCTTCTTCCATGCATTGATACTATCACCACAAAATAAGTAATGATAGCACTTATTTTGGGTTCCAGTTTTAGATAACAGGGTTGTGAAACACTACCGAATCAGAAGACTGGATGAAGGGGGCTTTTTCCTCACTCGAAGAAGAACGTTTTCAACACTGAATGAGTTTGTGAGCCACTACACCAAGACAAGTGATGGCCTGTGTGTCAAACTGGAAAAACCATGCTTAAAGGTGAAATGCTTTCAAGCTGTGTTCATTTATTTTTGAAGTTAATTTTTTCCTCCCAGGTATTGTATATTTTTCATGTGCTATGTCAGTTCAGGTAAAACGGTCAAAACGTTCATTTGATTACCTAAGGTGTGGATACGTAGACCATGGCCCATGTGCCAATACTGTCCCTCTCTTACTTTTGTTAGGAAGTCTTATTGGGGTACAGACATCCTCATTTAGTCACAAATTGTCTTTGCTTTTTTACTGTAATAACAGACTGTAGTAGTTGCAATAGAGACTGTATAGCTCACAAAGCCTAAAATATTTACAATCTCATTCTTTCCAAGAAAAGTTTGCTAGCCCTCCAACCTAAGGCAATCACTGAAGACAGAAAATATTCATTCTTTGTACTAAGAAATTAATATGGTATCCTGCCATTGAAGCACTTTTTAACATGGCTAGAGGGAAAAAAGTGCTGAATATAATTATTACTTAGATCTGTTTTTAAGAATATTAATATGAAATTACTAGGTTTATTATCCGGTTGAGTTGTCTGCATATAGATATCATTCTAATAGTTTGATTTTTTTTGACCTGGCCTGTTTGATAAGAAGAGAAAACATTTATAGACTATATGTACATCCATCATTATTTAGTTGTTGGCATGTTTTACCTAAATGTATTTAAAGTTATATACTGTAGTGGGAAGACCCACTTAGAGTCCAGGTCTCGTGTACAGTCAGTGTGATAGCCAGCGCTGTGGTTTACACCTGCATGATTGATGAAAGCTTCGTGGTGACACCCGATCAGAATTTTATGGAGAAGTAGGAGCTGAAAATTTTTATCTAGTATGTATAAAATATATGGAGTTAAATTCTGCCAAGTTAATATATAATTTTGGTATAAGTATATATACATCTTAGATAATACAGGAATGTACAAGAGTACCTGAGTTCATGCTAAGAAATAGCTTACAAAGACATCGCTTATATACAAATCTTATATACAAAGATATGGATTACAAAATGCTCAGTTTAACCAATCTTGTTAAATCCACTGGGGAAACGGGTTTATGATGAAGCATAGGCAACCTTCTCTGCACTGAAGATGCTGATGACTCAGTGGAGGAGACAAGCTAAACTTCCAATGGTAGATGTGAGCTAGATTGTGAGCTCGAAGAGAGCAGTGGCTTTGCCTTTTTGGTTACAGAATGGAACCTAGCAGGTGCTTGAAAATGTTTACTTATTAAATGTATAAGTAAATTAATGAATGAACAAGTAATTTTTGTAAAAAGATGAAAATTTTAGTTATGTAAAAATAAATGACACATATAGTAAATGCTACAGGCCAAAGAGTTTAGGAAGTAGTTGTAGATGAAGTAGAAACTTAAATTTGGCCTTAAAATTGGAAAGATTTAACTAGACAAAGAGGCAGAAAGAAATCATGCCAGACCTGTGTAAGGGAGGGTCTGCGTGTGGGGTGGGACAGAGGGACAGCAAGTGCTTGCATTAACAGGATTAGAGGGGAGGTCAGCTTGGAAAGGTAGTTGTACAGCTCTGCCACAACTCCTTTCCAGTTTAAAGTAATTAGAATAAAATTTATAGTATTTTGTTTTTTAAAAATGAAGTCTCTTTTTAAAAATACAAAGACAATAATTTTCATTCAAAAAATTGTTAAATCCTTTTTTTTTTTACAAGTATTCTTATTATTCTGTGACACAGATACAAGTCCCCACTCCTTTTGATTTGTCATATAAAACTGTGGACCAGTGGGAGATAGACCGCAACTCCGTGCAGCTGCTGAAGCGATTAGGATCCGGTCAGTTTGGCGAAGTGTGGGAAGGCCTATGGAACAATACTACTCCAGTAGCAGTAAAAACGTTAAAACCAGGTATGGAAGTGAGAACATCAAAAGTTCTATGGCATATGTTAATTATTATAAGTTCAACTTGCCACTGTTACAGGTCAAAGAGGTCACAGGAGAGTCGATGTAGGCACCAAGCAAATGCTGCAATCACTATCTCTGGCCCAGGTACCATAACTTGTGGCCAAGGCTCTGGACTGTAATTTGAGAGCATGCTCCCTGGATCAGCTAAGTCTTAGTAAAACCCCAGTGAAGGGTTTCAGTAATGCATCTGTTCTTTTCTAGGGTTAAAATCCAACCCTCCAGTGTCTCTCTTCCCTTTTTTTCTGGAGTTAGTTAAAAACAAAAACAAAAACTCACCTACTTAAAAGAATCAGTGGAACCCTGGAGTTAGTTAAGGAATGACTATTTTGTTATATGCTAAATGTGTATGATCAAAAGGCAAAATGGTCCGTCTAAAAGACCTCCTGTTAGAAACCGTATGAACTGGTTTTCCTTCCGTTCTCTTTTTCCCTGTAGCGGAAATTAAAAATATACTAAAATAAATATTTATTCAGGCAGATATTATTTCCTTCCTTTTAAAGGTGAGATGGGAGAATTTAGAGAAATTAAGTAACTTTCCTGAGACTTACTAGTCAAAATCTTGAATAAATTTTTAAAAATACCCTATGCTTCAGTTTTATCATTTGCAAAATAGAGTTAATAGAAGTAAGGCCAACCTAGCAGGGTTGTTATGAAGATTAAATTAGGTCATTAGAGGAAATGCTTTACATAATGTCTAGTTCATAATATATGACTAATAATAATAATAATAATAATAAAATAATAGTTACGGCCCTGGCCGGTTGGCTCATCGGTAGAGCGTCGGCCTGGCGTGCAGGGGACCCGGGTTCGATTCCCGGCCAGGGCGCATAGGAGAAGCGCCCATTTGCTTCTCCACCCCCCACCCTCCTTCCTCTCTGTCTCTCTCTTCCCCTCCCGCAGCCAAGGCTCCATTGGAGCAAAACATGGCCCGGGTGCTGGGGATGGCTCCTTGGCCTCTGCCCCAGGCGCTAGAGTGGCTCTGGTCGTGGCAGAGCGATGCTCCGGAGGGGCAGAGCATCGCCCCCTGGTGGGCAGAGCATCGCCCCTGGTGGGTGTGCCGGGTGGATCCTGGTCGGGCGCATGCGGGAGTCTGTCTGTCTCTCTCCGTTTCCAGGTTCAGAAAAATACAAAAAAAAAAAAAAAAAGAAATTCCTTTAAAATAATAGTTGCAAAGTTAGTAAAAGGTAGGGCTAGAATCTGAACTCATGTCTACATCTACTGCATCACACCCCAGGGAAGCAGCATTCTATGAGGGTGCAGTGTTACTGTAGCAGTACATGTCTACTTTCCTAATAACATGAGATGGAATAATAACCTAAAGCTAGAATATAATTAATTCTCTGGGGGACTTCCATTACTTACCTTGTTCATAATTCTTAAAAGTTAAAAAAGCCACCAGGTGGCAGCACTTGAACACTTGGGCGCTGCAGCTGCAGGCTGGCAGGTTAGGAAAGCATCATGGTTCCCAAACTGCGTGGAAGCGCAGGGTAGACCACATTGAATTCATAGGGTGTCACCGAATACTTAGAAATTCTGAAGTAAACACCTCAAATGCTGCACGAACTGCTACACCGGAAGATAATTTGCAGCTTCAGCATTAGCTCATGTTATATTTCTTTTGCTGACATTGTATCTTTGTGAAGCAGGTTTTTGGTGGTTGCTGTGATCAAATGCAAGATCCACACAAAAATCAATGTGGAATAGGAAGTGTAGGCAGCAGTGTTCTATCTGCTTCCAAGACTTGAGAAATTGTGCAGTGCCCAGTAGATGCATATATCCTGTTAGTAATAATTTGCAGCTAATAATAAAATGAAGAAATTATTTCTGTTAAGACACAAATACTTCTTAAGTTGTTTGAATTTAACCATGTAACCAATAGGACTGTTAAGTATTCATTTTGGCTTAAGGGCATCATGAAAAAGTTACTGAGGCAGTAAGTGTGCCATGAACTGGGTAAGTCTGGGACTCCTTGATATGAAAGTTAAGAGCATAAAGTTTGTTATAGAATAAACCCGAGTGTGAACTTGGCTCTGCCCTCTGTGACTTTGGACAATTTTTTAACCTTTTTGAATCTCCTCATCTGGAAGTGGAAATTATATTAGTTTCTACTTCATTGGATTTTATAAGGACAAATTGAGTAAATTTACATCAAATATGTGCAGTGAGTTCTTAACAAATGTTAGCTCCAATAGGCTGCTGACAGATGTCCACTGATGTCCAAATCCACTAGTGCAGGAGTCGAGTCTCAGCATTTACATGTGCCACATGGAACAGTGGAGACACACTGTTACCTGGCCAGGTGCCATATGGGTATTCCAGGTGAGGGCTATCTATTCCAGCACCTGAGATTTTCACAGTCACTGTATGTTTACGATTTTGAATCCTAATCTTGTTGACAGTTGAGACTAAAATTTAATGTCCGATCCAATTCTTTTACAAAAACAAGCAGCTATCTATCTATCCTAACATTGCTCTTCAAAGAAGGCCTCTGGAGGTGAAAAAGAACCAAAAAAAAAAAAAAATGTCAGACTTTATATATTAAAAAATGTGCCATAATAGTTTTCTTTCCAACAGGAATAATTATTATTGATTTACAGTGTAATAGCAACAAGCAGCTTTGGTGATTGGTTAAATGTCTTCACTTCACTGGGGCCATTAATCAATCATAGCAGCTATTTGTTGCTTAGCAGACTACCGAGCAATAAAGACGAGCTTGAAATCAACTCCCACAGTAACTTTGACAGGCAAAGATTAATATTTAATGTTGCATTACAAGCGGAGTTGGGATGGGTCTCCTTTATTGTGCAGCTGATCGGTGGCAACCAGAGTGGCCAGCTTCACCTGCAGTCTCCTGACACACTGTGGTTTTAGCTGTTGTAGACAGTCTGATTTGGCAATGATTTGAGTAGCCTGCATCCCGTGATTCTGATACCCACTAAAAACATCGACATAGGAACATTTTGTATATATAAATTGTCTGAATAGTGATCATATTTTCTGCTATCATTGGAAGCTGCATGAGTCAGATTATTTTTTCAGGGTGGGAGAGGAACCCACTATATCCATATTTGACCATAGGCCAAACTAATTTTAACAACCAAGAACAAAGCCCTCTATTATGGTTTGAGTGCCTCTTTTATATTCAGCTCCATTTTGCTTCTGTGATTCAAGGTTTTAATACAATTTGATTATATGGAGCAAACCAATGGTGGGGATGAAATTGAGGAAGCTCAGTAAAATGTGATGTTAAAGAAAAGAGGCCTTTTCCCATTATCTTCCTTCTTTAAGTCCTTGCCCCTTCCCCTCCTCAGTCAATTACTACACACAAATTGTTTGGTTTACCCCAGAGTATGCATAATAATAATAATACAATAATGGTCAACAGTCATAGAATACATATGTACCAGGCATCGTTATTATCCTGATACTTATTTTATGATGTCAGTGAGATTCTTAGCCATGTTTTAGAGATGCAGAAACTGAAGTTCAGAGATGTTTGATAACTTGTTAAAGATCACACAGTGAGCCAGGATTTGTTCAGTCTCTGGAATTTGATTATGCTTGGGTTCTGAACTTCGAGACTCTCAAAGGGCATATCAAAGGCTAGACTGCCTAAATGCTTTATGTGAAATGATCTGAAGGACACACATAACTCTTCTTAACTCCACGTTAGTAAACAAGTCAGAGTGTTACCTTAGAATGTCAAAGCTTATCCCCATGCTTAGGTTCAAATATTAGTTGTGAAGACTTCAACCTGAGAGGATGATGAATAGCACAGGCTCCTTGAGCATCAGGGGAAATCTTTGCACTATCCATAGTGAATACGGAAAAATGAAATTGTACTATTTCTTCAGTTACAGTAATACCTATGAAACATCATATCATATGAGAAGTTAAAGATTTAAAAATTACTGGTGAAATGTAAATTTCAGGTATCCTTCTTCTTAGATTTTATTTGACATGGCAGTTTCCATGATGAGTCAGAGTTGAACCATTTAAATGCAATATAGTTGAAGATGAGTCTTTAGATTGGCCCTCAGTACTGTCTCCCTTATTATTTGATCAAGCAATTATTATTCTGACTGTGGAAATATTAATACAGGAGAAAATGTTGAATACAGGTTTTAAGTTAGACATAAAAGACTGGTGGAAAAACCCTAAGTAGTTTTGGGGGTGACCTTTGAATATTTTCTACTTTGTCTATGCAATATGTCCCTACAGATTGAAGACATAAATATGGACGAATATCATTTCTTTAGGATTGTTCTCCTGCTGTTCCCACAGTGGGTACCAAGGACAGGGCAACTTTCAGTCCTCCCTGGACCCTGGACCAAAAAGCTCTGGCTGCAGTAATTAAACAGTCAGTGTCCTTCATCCTTCATGTTAGTAGAATGTCTTTGTGTTCTTAAGATGCCTGCCTTGTTTTATCAATTAGACTGTCAATCTCTCCGTTTTTCTTTTTCATATGGACCCGAATCAACCTTTTTTTTTACCTATGGGTAAAAAACTGCACACCCTGATGCACCAGCCCATCAATTATTAGGTTACCCTGGCTGAACTGATTCTCTTCTTTGATAAACCTCAAGATTTGTGACACTGATGCTCTTTACTGAGAGGCAGGAAGCAATCTTGGTGATTCCTACCAGGCTGCTGTGGGGATCAGAATGCCTCAGTAACATAAAGTGATTTCCCCTTCTTCTTGTTTCAGGTTCAATGGATCCAAATGACTTCCTGAGGGAGGCACAGCTAATGAAGAACCTAAGACATCCAAAGCTTATCCAGCTTTATGCTGTTTGCACTTTAGAAGATCCAATTTATATTATTACAGAGTTGATGAGACATGGAAGTCTGCAAGAATATCTCCGAAGTAAGCTGAAGACTTAATAAAAGGGGAAAAAAAGAGTAATTTAGTTTTTAGCAAGTCTTATAAATGTCAATTTAGCAAGCTTTCTATAACCCAAAGGATATTTACTATGTGTGTATCTATGAGAATGAATGTCTTCACATTCAATTGCTCAGCTACTCTTTAATAAGATATATACTGTGTACTCAAAGGGAGGAAACATATTTATGTAGTGGAAGAACAAATTGTTCACCATAGACACATCGAAGTACTTAAGTGTAATGTGGAAAATTGAAGAATAGATGTTTTGCATGATGCTTTGTTTCCTACAATAACTAATTAAACATTATGAGTCATGGACCAATATTGTCTATAGCTCAGAATTAGGGGACATAAAATACTTTTGGAAAAAGAGAGGAAGATGTACCCTCATTTTTTTTTCTTTTCCAGTGTTTGATTACATTGTACTTGTTGGTATTTAAAATACTTCCACAGTTAAGCAACATTAGACTTTTTGGACTAAATTGCAGATATTTACTATTGCTTTATTTTTATATCTGCATCCTATAGTCAGAGAGGATGCAGATATAAAAATATCTTAGGGCATTTTAAAATTTGGATGTTTATTAAGAATAATTTTATAAGCATCAATATAATAAACCTTAAAATGAGATGTTCAAAGTAGTTGAGATCAAGTACTGAGAGAATACAGTTGACTCTTGAACAATGTAGGGTTGTGGGTGCCGAACTCCTATGCAATTGAAAATCTGTATAATTTTTGACCCTCAAAACTTAACTACTATAGTTGTCCTTCGGTATCCACCAGGTTCCAGGACACTCCCCCACCCCTGCCAAATATCAAAATTTGCAGATGCTCAAGTCTCTCATGTAAAGTGGCATAGATCAATGCATCCAGTCAGACCTCTGCATCTATGGACTCTCAATTCCAGATAAAATACAGTTGAGTATTTATTGAATAAAAAAAATTCCGTGGTCCTGTGCAATTCAAACTTATGTTGTTTAAGGGTCAACTGTAATTCATGCTTAAAAATGAGATTTTTTTTCTATACTTTTTAAAATATCAGAGTGGGATTTAGTGTATAGAGAGGTAGAAGGAGATGAGAATAATGTAATAGAGATATCATAAAGATACAAATATTCTCTTATTGCAGAGTGACTTGTGAGGTTCATAGTATTAAATTGCAAAAGTAGATTAGAAGAACCAAGAACATAATGACTGTTAAATGCTGCTAAAAAGAAAAATATACTTAGCTCCTTTGCATAAAGATGCAAAATTTAGCAACCTCAGAATATGTTATTTACCATAGAAAACTAACTTCACCATTGACCCCTTTGTTCTTATTCTCAGGAACAAAAGTATAGGAGCCTTGTTGAGTCACGCTAACAAAAATGCTTTGTCAAGGTCACTTATAATATTGACAGTGTTATATCTAATAGTCAATTTTTTTTTTTAATTTTTAAAATTTTTTTTAAATTTTTTCATTTTTTATTTATTCATTTTAGAAAGGAGGGGGGGGAGAGAGAGAAGGAGGGAGGAGCAGGAAGCATCAACTCCCATATGTGCCTTGACCAGGCAAGCTCAGGGTTTCAAACCGGCGACCTCAGCATTTCCAGGTCGATGCTTTATCCACTGCGCCACCACAGATCAGGACTCTAATAGTCAATTTTTAACCCTCAGACCAGTCAGCGGTATTTTATTCTGTGGACAGTTTCCATCTGGAAACACTTCCTTCTAGAACACTTGACTCAATAGCTTTTCCTTCTATGTTTCTTGTTGGTTCTTCTCAATTCATGTGATATTTCTCATGTCCCAGATTCCACAGTATCTTGGAATTTTCCAGGATTCTTTTGCAATGACAGTAATTCCCTTTGCTAATCTTAACCAGTTGCATTGTTTAGTAACATTTATGTATTAACAATTCCCCAATTTATATCCCTCCATTACTTCAGAATCAGATAATTCAATTGCCTTCTTAACTCCTCTACTTAAATGTTGTGTCAGTCTGGAAAATGTAGGTATGATACAGTAGGGAATAGCCTTCAAGTCCCAGAGACTTAACACAGTGAGTGTTTATTTTGTTCATGATACATGTACAAAATAGGTTAACTGTTGCCTCAGCTCTTTAGATAACCTTGGTAGGGGCAGGGCATGTGACTAATCTTATTCTGGCTCTTAAAGCTTCAGACTGAGTGATGGAGGTGACTTTATATCTTCTTTATTTGGCTTAATCAAGTCAAATGGAGTTAAGGAATATGATTCTCTATAGTACTTGAAAATAGACCAAAAAAAAAAAAATGAATGTATGTGAACAACCCTACTATTTCTGTCTATTAGATGTTGTAAAATAATATGTCCCAAACTGATTTTGCATTATTCCCTGTAATCTGCTACTCATGTGGCTTTTTTTTTTCTTTGACAATGTCAACAACCAGGCCTAATATCTTAGAGTCTTCTCTTCTTCTTCTCACATCCCATGTCTAACCAACCAGAAAATCCTATAATCTTGCTTTCTAAATATAGCCAGAATATTATCACTTCTCAACACTTCTACTCTGGTTCAGGTCATCATCATCTCTCTCCTGGATTCTGCAATAGCTTCCTAATTGGTTTCCCTATTTTTCCTGTTCCCTTCATTCTCTTCTCAATATAGTAGCTGGAGTGATTCTGTTAAAGTGTAAGTCAGATTATGTCCCTCCTTAGCTCAAAAACTTCAATGACTCCCATTGGTTCTTCTCTCTGTACAACCCATAAAATGTTGCATGACCTGGCTCTCCATTACCTCTCTGACCACATCTCTCACAACTTTCCTCTCGTTCATTCTGTCAGCTACACTGTCCTTTTCTGCTACTTTTCATATCTTCCAGATGTGCTTTCCTTCAAGTGCTTCACACTTGCTGTTTTTTTAGATCTGAAATTGTTTCCTGTTACTTACCCACATAGTGTACTTCCTTCCTTCCTGATATAGCCTCAGATATTGCCATTATGATGGGTCCTTCGCTGATCACCCTTTAAATTCTAAAATTTAATCTCCTTCTATTGACTTTCATATTCCTTATTTCTGCTTTTTGGTTTTCTTTTAGCTGTTAATTATCTTCTACTGCATAACATTTATGTATTTATTTTAAGTACCTTCTAAAGAACAACTCTATGAGGACAGAGCTTTTCCTCTGTGTTTAGTGCTAGAAGAGTGTCTGGTACATTAATGGTGTGCACTAATCATGTATTGACTGAATGAAAGAATAAATTAATGGATAGATTAATTGGGATTATTCTGAACCTAATAAGATTGAACTGAGGTCAAGCTTGTTTTGAGGTTTAGTATCAATTTCAAAAGACCCAGTTATTATACTGCAAACTTTTTTGGCATTGAGGATTTCTGTGGCTTGTTGATGTATTTTAGTCGGGGCTAATCAACTGAGGATTAGAGAGGTTAACAAACTTATTTAAGGTGGTCGAGTGAGATTTCAAACTCAGGAAATTTGGTTTCATTGCCCATACTTTTAACCATCCACGTAGCACTGATATTATTTTCCAACATCATCTTCTGGGTTTGGACATGAGGATCAAATTTATCAAGATTGCCATTTACCAGATACTTTAGCAGCAAAGAAGAGTAGTGACGATATGCTCATTATAGACAATTCCTTTTACCAGATACTTTAGCAGCAAAGAAGAGTAGTGACGATATGCTCATTATAGACAATTCCTTCTCAATCAAGAGGATTTAAATTCAACATAGTGATCTTATAATAAATTTACCACTCTTAAACAGCCTATTATGATAAATGTTAAGCTGAGTGACTCTTGAATAATGGAACATAATTGAAAATATTTTCTTGCTGCCTATGTAAATTGTCACAGGCTTATGAACCTTTATATCAGTTTTGACATCTGGCCATTTTATTCAAAGTGTGCTCTGAGGTACAGTTAGGCAGTTCCTAGACCACTGCACTCTTTCAGGGTAGGAAATTTGTTATTATTCAATTTCCTTCTCTATTGTGCCTGTCAGTGAAAACCTTTTTATGTCTGCTGTAATAGCATTAAATGTTGTATTTAATAGTTGAAATAACATACATAATTTTTTATAGAACCATCTTTTATAATCTCTAAGCTTGACTGAATATTTTTTGTAATAAATTTCTCCAAAATGGGAGATGCTTGTCAAAAAACTTCAATATAGAGGGTAATTGATGCAGGTATTTCTTACTGAAATTTTAAAGAGGATAACTATTTACTTTTTATTTTTCAGTTTAGTTGCGCTTGTTTCCTTTGCAGTAAATATATACTTACAGATCTGACATATGTTAGGATATATTTCTTTAAATCTAAATCAAATCTTAGTATGTTGTTCATCATTCTCATTGACAGTTCACTTAAGTGGTCTGAAGGAGACAGAATGTTTTCATTGAGATATCCTTTAACTGAATCCAACTATATAACTTGTTGCCATTTGCATGAAGGGAAGTTTCTCTGTAGCCCTTAGCTTTAAGGTGCTCAAGAGTGATGTGTAAGGTAAGTTTTAGGCAGGTTGTGTATAATAGTTGAGAACATGTGACTTCAGCTTTAAACATACCCGGATTTGTATCTCTACCTTACAACATATTACCTGTTCCTGTGGTAGCAGTAACCTCTATGAAATAGGACAAATAATAACAGTTCTTACTTCATATATGTAGTTCTTCTGAGTATTAAATGAGATGATTTACTAGAAATCAACCATATGGATAGTGGTGAGAGAGCAGAATATACATTTAATTTTTTTTCTTAAAAAAAATACTATATAACACTTATCTGCCAGGCATTTTTTAAGTCCTGTACAATATTAATTTAGTTCATTCTTCTAACAACCTCATGAAGTAAGTATTATCACCCCCATTTTGCAGTTGAAGCAACTGAGGGTTGGAGAGGTTAACAAACTTATTTAAGGTGGTTGAACCAGATTTCAAACTCAAGAAATTTGGCTTCACTGTCTATGCTTTCAATCATACACATAGCACTGACATACCCTTAAAGTAGACATGCAAACATTGTGATAGACAGAACCCGTGACATTGCCCAATTTAACTGCAAGGGAACAGTATGATGGAAGAGTGAGAGCTTTTTTATCAGTTTAGACATGCACATTAGGATTGTTTTATATGTTCAAAGACTAAAACAAACTATGCAATGTTTGAAAGAAATCCTAAGGCAACCAAGTAACAATTTCCATAAAGACATGAGACAGTGATGTGAGGTATGGAAAATGGCAGTACCTGGACCCCTTCAGATTTTTTTTTAGCTGTTTGGATTGTGTGATACTGTTCTTCCTTTCTGTGTAACACTCATTCAGGGAAGGGCAGACTGCAGCCTTGGATTGTGTTTGGACTATGGAAATTGTTGCCTTATTAACTCTTTACAAGAAATAAAAACTTTTGTGTGGTTATGTATAGATTTTTTTTTGCTCAACAGATCAGTGCTAAGGTACTTAATCCCATTTAATCAAGATTCTCAAAATTCACTTCTGCAGTTTAAATGTTTCCCCCAGTAAGTCTTTTGTTTTTCTTTTATTGCCTAGATGATGCTGGAACAAAAATCCATCTGACTCAGCAGGTAGACATGGCGGCACAGGTCGCCTCTGGAATGGCCTACCTGGAGTCCCAGAACTACATCCATAGAGATCTGGCTGCCAGAAATGTCCTTGTTGGTGAACATAATATCTACAAAGTGGCAGATTTTGGACTTGCAAGAGTATTTCAGGTGGATTTGCTTTTGTTTTAATTAGTTTTTGTATTGAGTTAAAATTTGAACAGATCAGTAAACTAATAGATTTACTGTTATTCTTTAAAACAATGTTTTTTCAAGTTCTGTGGTCCATAGAACAAACACTTCAGTATCCCAAGGCCTTACAGACAAACTATCTCCTGTTTCTAATTCTTTTCCAAGGGGAAATAAATAGAGAAGATGCTGATGAACCAGATGGGAGAGTATGTGATTAAGTTTGTAGTTGAATTAATGATATATTGTTCAATACCAATAGCTTCTGTTTCTCTCCCTCTATTTCCTTTATCAAGAGCAGCAGACTTTATAGTTACCTGACCATCCTTTGCTCACTTTATGGCAGACTATATTCGTGCTGCCAGAATTTTTCAGCAGTCACTGGATTTTTAATTCTTTCCCTTCCCTTATCTTCTAATATTAGGCCAAAAGAAATTGATATAGGAGATAGAATATTAAGTGTATTTCTCTGAATCTAATTTTTAATTTCTACATTTTTTCCTTAAAATTATGGGTGTGGGGCATAAAACACAATCAATAAATGACCCTCTTTTGATCTTCACGAATTCATCATTTTTTGGGAAATTAATTAGAACCCAGGTGAGTTGACATATTAATTTAAATCATTTGGATTCTACTTTTCAGTGTTAGATAGTGGTTACATGGCAATTATCAAAGTCAATTGCTCTTCAATACCAGCAGTAAATCAGAAAACAGATGAGCTTTGCTTTTAGGTCTTTTTTTTTTTGCTTAAGACCAGATGTAAAGCCAGTATCATCTCATGTGAATTCTTCCATATGCGGTAGAATGCTCCTTCAGGTGCTATTTCAGCACAGAGTAGGCTCTCAAGTAATATTTTATTAATAACTTCTCACAGATTTTTCAGTCTTGTATGCCAGCTTTTGGATTTGCTAATGTAGTTATCAATTGGACTATGCTCATTTTGAATCTTTTCCCTCTAAATTTTAATGTGAAGCAGGTTACAGACGAATGAAGGTGGCATATATATATATATATCTCATTTTAACTTGGCGTAATTTCTTAATGTATTAACAGGTAGATAATGAAGACATTTATGAATCTAAACATGAAATAAAGCTGCCAGTGAAGTGGACTGCACCTGAAGCCATTCGTGCTAATAAATTCAGCATTAAGTCCGATGTGTGGTCATTTGGAATCCTTCTTTATGAAATCATCACTTATGGCAAAATGCCTTATAGTGGTGAGTAATTAATTCTGAAATGGGCCTTTCTGCTGCAGGTCTCTTACTTAGATGTGACTTTAACTGCATAACCCAGACTTGGAGGGCAGGGTTATGAGGATAACCACACCATGTGCCTTTGGGAGCATAAGAAATAAAATTTGATGATGATGATTTGCATTAATGAGGTGGTTTATTGCCTCCTTCTCCTTTGTTCTTAAATTGCAGTCTTCTAAACATTACTTACAGCAGGAATTAGTTTAATCTCTGCAGTCTGGGAAGGGGATGGTAGATTTCATAGCTTCACCAAGGAAATCAGTTTGCTTTATAATCTAGAGTATACATGTCGATGAATAATCTTATCTTTAACTTGTTTTTTTTTTGTTGATTTCTTTTCTATTTTTTAGGTATGACAGGTGCTCAGGTAATCCAGATGTTGGGCCAAAACTATAGACTCCCTCAACCAGCTAACTGTCCACCGCAGTTCTACGATATCATGTTGAAGTGCTGGAATGCAGAGCCTAAGGAACGGCCCACATTTGAGAAACTGCATAGGGAACTCGAGGACTACTTTGAAGCAGACTCTTCATATTCAGATGCAAATAACTTCATAAGATGAACAGAAAAGAAGGGTATCATCAAATAATGAAGTAGAAATGAAATTCAATAATCAGTCCAGACGTACTACCTTATTAACCAACTGCAAAATGGGTATCTTGATGTATTCAATTGATAGGGTCAATCTGGCCATGTATTATAAAAAAAAAAAAAATTATGAGTGCATTTTTTGAATGGGTAGCACTGCAGGACAGTCTAAGATGGTCTGTCATTTTCTCACTGCCTGACAAAATCATATACACTAAAGAAAGGAATTTTTCTTTTTAAAAGATTCTTACATTTCTATTTATTGTTTGAAATGCCGATCAAGAGGATCAACAAATGATAGTTTTTACTCAGTGACTGTTGTAGCATTTTCCTGTTTACTGACTAAAGTGGATATTCATTATTCCCTGGATTGCTGAATCCCATCAGAATGTTATTATGAAGGAATTTGATTGCCTGGTTACACAGCAGGACCTGCGCTTTGAGATTTTTTTTCTCTTTAAAAATATCCTTTAACTACAATCATGGTAAAGCCATGTTAAATGACTTGATTGTACTTGGAGTAATTGCACATATTTTTGCCTATACATAAAAATATGAAGCAGCTGTTGAGAAAAAGAATTAAAATTTCTCTCATTTGTGGAAGGAAATGATGGAATTTTTCTACACCTCAGTATGTGTCATCTGAGAATCATCTACATTAGTTTTAATCTCTTAATGTTAGGCATCAGATTGCAAAGCTGATGAGTTATTATCTATGGAAATATGTAAAAAACATTTAATAGCCTGCAAGATCTGAGAAGGAAGTATTAAAATAGTTTAGGAAAACAGAAGAGAGCGGTGGATTACTATGGCTTATGATTTTTGAATAATTTACAAAATGTACCTTTGGCATATAGATCAGAGTTTAAAACTGACTGCAAAACAGGTTGAGCCCTGTTTCAGATCTTGAGACTAAGAACAATGTCTGACCTTGGTTATGAAACTGTTGTTTTGGTCTGGTAGGACAAGAGGGTTTTTAACCATCTTAAATTTGCATTAACCTTTGTAAGAATATTAGTATCTTATTAAGCAATGGGTGTATCAAATTTTGTGCCTCATTAGATGGTCAGGAGAGCTATCAAAGGCAGTTAAAAAATCAAATACATATTCAAAGATCTGATGTAAAGCAATATGAACGAAACAAGCCATGAGAAAACAGAAGTATATATATTCTGTCATCTTTTTTTTTAAAGGGCAAAAAGAATTTATCTAAAGAGTCACAGAACTCCAATTCAAAGCAGATTAAACACTAAGTAAATTTGTAAACTCTAACTGGAAGACAGGAGGTAGGGAAGGCTCTAGGCAGAATGCTATTAGCAGCCAGTGATGTCAAGTAAGTTAAAAGTCCTTTCCAACCCTTTCCTCTACCACTAGCATTGTTCTCATTCTCATGGTCCCCAGTGGCTTCCAATAGCAAGTGAGGCTCCCTGTTCTCTTTTTATTTGGGAAGAGAAAAATGGGAAATCGCTCTTTATTTTCACTTTGCATAAAAGTCATTTTTTTTCTGTCCAAATTAGGGTCATATGCCCAGCCCTGGACCAATCATAGACTTAATGTAAGTGTTAAGTGCCAATTAGCTTAAAATAAGTTTTGCCTCTGAAGCTGCAAATGTGGTCTTCCTTCCCAGAGACAAGTTGGAAAGTTGACTTATCTGAATAAAATCAGAGATGGTTAGATTCTAGATAGGTGTTGTTTAAAGAGAAAATTCCCTGAGAGGGAGCAGTTGTACTATATATATATATATATAAAGTGGGTCACGTGGAGCTAACAATTATAAGGCCCCATGTCCTTTGTGAACAGAAAATATTTGTAAAATAAGGTAAACACTGATCTTTTTAATCAATGATGTACAGGACAAGTTAAATTATTTAAAGTCATTGAGTCTAATTGTGAAAATTCAAATACTGTATCATGTCTTTTTGTAGCAGCTAATAATAAGAATATTTTTTTTTTTAGTAAGAACTGAGTTTTGAAATGTATAAAGAAGATCCTTTCTTGTTTTAATACCACCTGATACCCATTTAACTTTCTACATTTGCTTCTTGGAGATGTTTATGTTCAAGGTTCTGTCAATGTAATCTATTATTCTTGTTTTTACCTGATTGATCATGGAGAAAAATAATGGATTCAGTTATGAGAAGCAGTAATAGATTTTTAAAAAACTGACATAAATTTCTTTTTCTGTATAGAATAAAAGGATCAGAAAAAGATAAGTTGAATTTTCCTGCAATGAGCTAGCTCTTGTTAAATTTACCACCCATAAATTGTAGCAAAGCACTTTCTATGTAATGTTTTATTTATGTAATTCAGTTATTTGGAGGTGGTGGTAAGGGATGTAAGTACATGATTTCATATGGTACTTCAAATCTCTTTTGACAAAAACCTAAGAATTTTTGCAATAGGAAAAAGTAAAAATTCCATTAAGCCTCTTTTAAGAGGGTTAGGAAGAAAATGGGTTTATCTTACCTAATGTCAAAAAAGGCACAGAGTAGATTCTTTTGTTAGAGTTAGTTGTGGAACATGAATATTATATCATTGAAAGCAAACGTAAAGTTAAAATGACCAGCAGTCTGCACATTGGGTTGAAGGAATGGGGATACTTAAAGGACACCAAAGTACATGCGATGGGGAAATAAGCAGGCTGGGCCCATTCACAACATCTTACAACATGAGTCTGCACGGTGACTGCATGGAGGGACTGAACCATTAGGGGCCCAAACTCTTTTGAGTTTTTTTTGATGGCTGAGAAGGAACCATTGCCCTTGGAAAGATGCCATTCCATCACCCAGCTGGAGCTCCTTAGAAGAAGCAGGGTCCAGATGGTGAGCTATGGCTTTGCCAAGCATATGCCCTACCTGCAATATTGTTTTTCATGGTCTAGTTGAACATATGGTTTCTAGACCAAACAGCCTGGTAGGTAAAGTGCCTGGGGGGACTTTTCAGGACTCTTTGAAAAGATGCATTATGTAAACCAGAATGATGGTAATTTGGGTACTTATTTAAATTCTGTCATTGTGTGCTTCCACTGAGGAAAGCCACTCAAAAAAAGTAGATGAGGTTTGTAGGGTTAGGTATTGGAATCGCCTGTGGGCTTATCTGGAAACGCTTGGTTCTTATATTTCCTCCCTTCATTACAGAGACGTTTTGGGCTATAATCTTTAGCAGATTAAAAAAATTCTGTGTCGTAGAATAATAAAAAGAAAGCTGCAAAGTTTCATGGAAAATACTTACAAATCTTCTAAATCCTTGACCCCAACAATATTTTAATTTTCACAGTGTCATTCTTTCACTGCCTATATTGCCCCACTCAGTTCCTTCAGATTTTTCCTTTTTTTATATCAAGGAAGTGGTAGTTAATCTCTTAAATTACTCAATATATTTAGAAATAAACTGGAGAATAAAAATAGTATGCCAATGCTGCATTTGGGAGTCTTTAGCAAGTTTAGCTTTAACCTGTATTCAGATGGCACTCTTTACATACCATTGAGTTATAAGAAAACAGACACCCAATTATTTCCATTTACTCTTCTTGCCTGGCTTTATCCATTGGTCATCTAAAGAAACAGACTTCAGTGTAACGTCTTGTTTATCCTCATGGAACATAACCTACTTTTTCAGAAAAGGGTGGCAAACATCAAACATGTCTTAAGTATCCAGTATGTCTATTGTTTTGCAGGGACTCAAATCATATAAAATAATAACCATGAAATCACATGTTAGGGAAAATGGTTAAAAGCAACTAAAATTGATTGGTTTGAAAGCAAGTAAACATTTTATAATAATAATTTCCTACGATTTTAGATTAGAGGTTTTGACTATACTATTTGTGAAAGATAAACTAGCTTGTTATCAACCAAATTACATTTAATTTCTGTGGTTCACACAGTTCAAGGCAAAAGATACCATCACTTTTAATCATTTTTCAAAATCTACTTTTAATTATAAATTCAGAAATTGAGAAACAAAGCCAGTCAGCTAGATTAGTATGCTTTAAAGGTACCACAGTGAGATTTTTGTCTCTAAAATGTGTATTTCTATATTGGACTCTTTAACAATACATATTGTATTACTGTATACAATAATTGCATAATTACATATGAATATATATATTCCACATGATTAATTATATGTAGCTAATATATTTGGCAAAAAGATGAAAAGAACGTCGGCCTAGCGTGCGGAGGACCCGGGTTCGATTCCCGGCCAGGGCACATAGGAGAAGCGCCCATTTGCTTCTCCACCCCTCCGCCGCGCTTTCCTCTCTCTCTCTCTTCCCCTCCCGCAGCCAAGGCTCCATTGGAGCAAAGATGGCCCGGGCGCTGGGCATGGCTCTGTGGCCTCTGCCTCAGGCGCTAGAGTGGCTCTGGTCGCAATATGGCGACGCCCAGGATGGGCAGAGCATCGCCCCCTGGGGGGCAGAGCACCGCCCCTGGTGGGCGTGCCGGGTGGATCCCGGTCGGGCGCATGCTGGAGTCTGTCTGACTGTCTCTCCCTGTTTCCAGCTTCAGAAAAATGAAAAAAAAAAAAAAAAAAAAGATGAAAAGAAGACCTCTTTTAATTGTACAACTTGTTATAATGCTTATACTCTGGTTCAAATGCAACTAATTAATTAAAATTTTTTTTTATTTCTAGGTTCTTTAAAATACTCAGAAAAAGGCTTTTCTCTAAAATATATTTTTCCCTAAATGTACTATCTTTTTTCACACAGGATTTGTTCATTATGCTAGTTATCTCAAACTGATTATTTTTAACTTGATTTTCAGAAGTTCACTTCACTGTTTCAGAGGTCAAGTTGATTGTGGACCCACAACTTAAACTAGTGTATCTCATAGCAAATAAAATGTCTCCTCAGTGGAAAACTCCTACCCTGAAAGAGTTTGTATCTGGATAAGGAAAGTAAGCCAGCGAATCCAGGGATTATGGTCTTGCCTATGCCACATACTGCAAGTCAGCAGCCATGTGTCACTTCTCTGGGATGCAATCTGATGGGGAAACCACCCGCCCTTCCATTACAGGTTGCCCTGGTTGTGGGAATGAGAGCTTTGATAGGCACATGTTGATAACTAAATCCTTGGGCCCAGAAGATACAGCTGTCACTTCCACTTACAATTTACTCTACAACCACACGGCTTCACCCAGACACAAGGAGTGCTAGATATGCCTTCCCACCATGCAACCAGAGGTAAAGATAAGAAATAGTAAATAGCACCAATATTGTTACACCACATTAAAATGAGTTAAATTTTAAGTGATGCTAAGTGGGGAAGGGTCATACATATTCATTTGTCCATTTTAATTATTTTATTTTTTTGTTTAGTAAATATGTATAGATTGCTTACGAATAGCAAACAGTTGGTTAGATACTTAGATAAAATTGTGACCATGGGAAAAAAATAGACCATGCTTTCTCTAAATTTACACTCTTTCAAGGGAGGCAGATTGAGGTATGTGAATCTCAGCTCATAAGCTTATAAGCACAGTTTTACCTTCTTGTTTACTCCTTAAGAATTTACTTACTGTCTACACACTGCTACCCAGTGTCCATTCTCTCTTTGTTCTTTAATAGCAAGATCTATTTTATTGAAGCCTAGATAAAAGATTACATTTTTTTAGCCTCTTTTGTTTTTAGGGATTACCCCAGCGAGGTAAGAGCAAGTTGTTTGGTAGGACCTCCAAAAAGAATCCACAAAAGGTAGACAGAAGACCGGCGTGGTCCCTGCTGTCTTTTTCCTCTTTTGTTCGGTCTTTGGCCTGGAACTCAGTGGTCATCTCAGATCATGAAGAAACCTTACTGAGGAAAGTCACTTCTCAGTAGGGTCTGGTCCTTGATGAGAGGGAAGCTTTCATGCCTGCCTTAGACTTCTGACCTAGAAATTCTGCTGCAGGAAAGAAAGAAACATGCTATTTCAGAAACTGTTATTTTCAATCTCTTAACTCTAGAGATTAGAACACCCAATTTCTGAATAGTACATTGTCTATTTAAAACCTCCATTCCACCAGGTATTGAAAAGTAAGTCTCAGTTATTTCTGGTATTTTTTCCCCCTAGATGCTGGGTTCTTAAGATGCATTAAGGCTTAGGGGAGAAAAACTAATCTGGTGTTGGTACCAGGTTCATATGGCCATCCACTGAGATAGCATATGAAATGACCTCTTGGGCTCAGTTCCTTCTCATTTAATTCCATACTTTTCTTGGGTCCAAAAGAAGCATTGAATTCTGCCTAGAAGCTCTCTCTGCTAGGCTCTTGCCCCTGCCTCATGCTGTGTGTCAGGAAGCACTCTGAAACTTTTCTTTCCCAGGCTTTAATTGCCCAGACTGCTCCAAGATTCCCCAAACCACCTAAAAGCCTCCCATTCTCTCCTATTTATTTATTTTATTTATTTATTTTTAGTGAGAAGAGGGGAGGCAGAGATAGACTCCCGCATGCACCCCAACATGGATTCACCCTGAAAGCCCACTTGGGGGGGGATGCTCTGCCCATCTGAAGCCCTTGCTTCATTGCAACTGGAGCCATTTCTTTAGTGCTTGAGGTGGAGGCCAATTCACTCAAGCCAATCAGCCATGGCTGTGGGAGGAGAAGAGAAAGAGACAGAGAGAGAGAGAGAGAGAGAGAGAGAGAGAGAAGAGAGAGAGAAGGGGGAGGGGTGGAGAAAGAGATGAGCACTCTCTTGTGTGCCCTGACCGGGAATCGAACCCAGAACATCCATATGCTGGGCCAACACTCTACCATTGAGCCAACCAGCCAGGGCCAAAGTCCTCCCATTTTCCTTCCCATCTCAGAATAGGGCCTCACCACCATCTAGTGCATCCCATTGGTTCCATTCTTCCCCTGTCCTTGGAACTGATAGTCTTTTAAGGTAGTAAGTTTGGGTGGGGTGAACCAGAAAACTGATGACTGAATATCAAAAGCTTTGGATTTTAAAATACTAAAGACAGTAACTTGACTTGTTTTTCTATTTTCTATTGTAATAATCTCCCCTTTAGATAATAGATGGCTCATGGTCTGGTAGCCTGATGTGGGAGGACTAACGCAACCAAACAGCTGAGGAAAACATCAGTTAATATCTTAATATATGCTTTCACACATGGGCATCAAACAAAAATTACACAACTAGGTTTGTGCCGTGTGTTATGAAGGAGAACTGTGGGATGCTATGGAAGCGCATAACAAGTCCCCACAACCAGGTCCAGAGAGTTGGGAGAAAGGGGGCAGTGATGTTTGACTGTGGTCTGAAGGATGCGAACGGGTTCACTAGCCTAGGGGGGAGGCAGGCACAGCCAAGACAAAGACTCTGCATAGACAGGATGGTGCCACTGAGGAACTGGAAGAAATTCAGCTGGCCTGGAGTGTATGGGGTGCGGAGGAAAGGCACAAACTTGTCTGGCCAGGCATGCCCTGTCCCAGTCATGGGGCTTGTGTAGTCCAGGTTAATAATTTTATTCTTAATCCTAATTCGCAGACATTGAAAGCTTTTAAATTGGTAGATGACCTAATTTGAATTTTTGAAATATTACTTTCACTAATATATGGAGAATGAATATGGGGAGACAAATGAGAAGGAATTGTCTGGGGCAGAGATGATAGCGGGAAAGATGGGTGGGTGGCCGGAGAAAACAATAAACGTATGTTAAACGTTTGGAGGCGGAAGGAGCCGCGCACCTGGTTACCGTTTGGCGCTGTGGGTAAGGAGTAATTCAGAATAAGGTTAACCTCATGTGTCCTCTAAAAACAACTAACTGTGGATCAACAGAAAAGAGGTAGGTAAGGGGGATGATGATCATAGGAGCTGGTTAGCTGGTTAGTTATTATGAAACATCCAACTTGAAGGTTAAGGAGTTGAATATTTGTACCTGGAGCTCAGAAATGGAGTATGAAGCCAACTGTAAATTAAGGAAGAGTTGGCATAAGGAAGCCACGGAAGGGGAGGAGACCATGGAGGGAGACAGCGGAGGATGAGAAGCATTAGTCTGAAGAAGGGGGGGGGGGGTTAAAGTTGGGTGGAGAAGAAGAAGCCAGAGAAGTGGGTGGGAAGTCCGGAGAGTAAAAGTTTTCTATTAGCTTACAGCAACATGGAAGTCTGAAGAAGTGTATTTTCACTGGTGAAGTGGAATCAAAAGTGAAACAGGTGGCCCTGGCTGGATAGTTTGATTGGTTAGCAGGGAAAGTCAACCTTTTTATACCTACTGCCCACTTTTGTATCTGCCCAGTTTTACTTCTAAAGGGAAGTAACTTTACTTTATAAAATTCATAAAGCAGAGTTACAGCAAGTTAAAGCATATAATAATAATTACTACTTACCAAGTACTTTATGTCGGATTTTCACTGTTTGGCAGAATAAATCTTTATAAAACAACTTACTATAATTAAATCTATCTTTTTATTTATACTTTGGCTGCTCTGCTACCGCCCACCACGAAAACTGGAATGCCCACTAGTGGGCGCTAGGGATCAGGTTGACTACCACTGGATTAGAGCATCTGCCTGAAGTCCAGAGGTTGCTGCTTCGATCGATTCTTGGTTAGGTCACATACAGGAACAGCTTGATGTTCCTGTCTCTCTCTCTCCTTCCTCTCTCACTAAAATCAATAAAACAACAAATTAAAAAAAAAAGAAACTGAAGTAGACTGAGGCACACGTGAGAGATGAGTGAGGACAATATCTAGGGCCCTGGCAGCTTTCCTCATATGTGGTTGTGAATGTAAGAGGAGACAGGTAGCAGCTAACAGTGAGGGGGGGATTCAGAGGGCAGTGTGTGTTTTCCTAAAAATCAGAGAGACTAGATCTTGTTTGAATGCTGTTAGTATGGTTGTTGGAAGTTATTTCAGCAGAAGGAAAGTACATAGTATAGGAACATTTTGTGACTCAAATAAATCTGAAAGAATAATGGCTCTCTTGCTCATTGAATTTTATAATATGGGTATTCAGTTGTTAAACTAAATAGCTTTGTTTTAGGAGAACTAAATTCAGGAATGTAACAAAACCTTATTTTGAGTTGATATATTTTTTTATTCCAGGACCATTTACTTTGCTTATGGTTTACTTTCTTACTTGTTTCAAGATTGATCTAGTTTGCTAATATTCTATGAGTATATAGGTAGTTTTTTTTTTTGTAGAAATACAAGTCTTATCTGGATTATAGAAACAGGAATAAAAAGAAAAAAATTGAGTAATTTCAAGTAAAATACCTATTCATTTTTCTTGAATATGGATGTCAGTTCTAATTGTTCAAAATGAAACAATATGGCTCATTGCAAATGAATGATGAAATCTATGTAAGAGCATATTAAAATAGTGTCAAGGAGGTGATAAGATGCTGCAGTTTTCATATTTCAGGGGGAAGACATGTGAACCACTCTGAAGAATATAATTTAAAAAAATGAAAGGGGAAAAAGAAAATGAAACAAAGAAAGTCAAGTCTATTTTAAGAAACATTTTTAAAATCTTAGGAAAAAATCTTTCTTCCTTTATCTGGTTAATCAACATGCATCATGAAGAAACTTTATTTGGCTTTAAAATATTTTCAATTCAAACCCTAGCTTTTAAGACCCGAGTCAGATGGAAGTGATTTTGCAACAAAATCTTTCTTGGGCGTCATCTTCATCCATCTTTTTTTTATCACAGATACTTAGAGTGGGTAAGAACCTTGGAGATCATATAGTCAGTCTCTCAGGACTTTTTCCCCTTCTCTTGGAACAAAACTTGGAAGCACAAATAATAAAAAGCTATGGATATTTCGTCAGTTGAAAGATTTTCTTTTCAAACAAAACCGCTTCATAGACTGTTTAAATCCTTGCAGAATTATATATTTGCAAATCTTTAAGAAAAAACTTGGCATAAATACAATCGCCTCAAGTTAATTGTCTTTTTCTTGTGTTTAGAAAAATTTATGGCACTTAATTCAGAAGATAGCAAAGACAAAAATTCAGGATTTGATTTTGTGGCTGCACATTAAAAATATTTTAAAGCATGCAAGATGTGCAGTGTTGTGCAGTTGGGAATGGGTGCCAACATCAAGTCCAGTAGTCCCTCTGATTATCCAAGAGGGATCTGTTCCAAGATCCCCAGTGGCCAGCTGAAAACTTAGATAGTACTGGACCGTATGTACACTATGTTTCCTCCCATGCACACATACCTATGATAAAGTTTAATTTTTAAATTAAGTACAGTAAGAGATTAGCAACAATAGCTACTAACAAAATTGAAATTATAATAGCATACTATAGCAAAGGTTATGTGAACGTAGTATTAGTAAGTAAAATAAGGGTTACTAGAACACAAGCACCGTGATACTGCAACGCTGTTGATTTGCTAACCCTGATAGCTAAGTAAGCAAAGGGCAGGGAGTGTGTACAGTGTGGCTGTGCTGAGCTCAGGGATGATGCACCAACCGGACAGGGTGAAACAGGACAGCTTGAAATTTCATCACGTGACTCAGAATGACACACAATTTAAAACTTATGAATTATTTATTTCTGGAATTTTTCACTTACTATTTTAGGACCAGGGGTGACCGTGGATAATGGAGACAGCAGAAAATGAAACTGAGGAAAGTGGGGGCTAATAGCAGAAATCAAAGAAACAGAATAAATTAATTTTATGAATTCTCAAGCTCACCAGCAGAGGGGGCCCAGGTTGCTGCCAAAGAATTTATGGTTAGAAGAAAAAAATGAGAAGTACCTTAACAATAGTCTAAAATTCTCATATAATATTAAGTTTGTATAAAAAGTTACTAGAAGTAAGCTTACTTGATCTTAAGAACCTATGCTCAGACCTGCAATGAAGACATTGATTGCAGATTACAATACAATACTGCTGTTTTAGAGAAATACAAAATTACACAGTTCACTTCTCACTGAACCCTAATTATCTAAGTAATTTTGAGTGCTCCTTACCAAAGTACAGGTAAGGGCATATAGTTCTCATGAACGTTCCTTTTTTGGTATGTGGATTCTAATATTCTAATATTAACTCTTATTTTTATATGTAGTTTTATAATTCCATATACCCAATTATATTTCAAAAGCATTGAAATATTTTTTATACATCTTTGCTTGCTTTCTTTGGGTATTCACCCTTTTAACAAAAAGTATGAATAGATTTTTGTATAGTTAATTTTTTAAATTATAAGCATTTGGAATGTTATTAGTAGTAAAAGTAAAACATTTTCAATGCTAACTCACAAAACTGACAACTAATCATAGTTCATTTTTACAATCATAGGAGAGTTTAAATTATTATACCAGTGAAAAATTATACAACTTTTTCCCAATGTGCTTTAGAATTTTTAGTTAGAAAACAGTAAAACTAATATGTTGTTTGTGGTATTAACTGTACTTAATTTGGAAACTTAGAATAATTTTATATTCTCTCATTAAATTTTCAATGCATTTTTCAGCATAAAATTGAAATATATTAATATGTCAAATATTAATTTTTTGTTTACATTTTAAGTCTATCTAAATCACATTGATACTTTTTGGTGGATCTGAAAATCAGTTATTTTTTACTTTATGAACTGTTCAATATTATGATTTTAAGTTAATTTGTTGGCTCATGAAGAATTATGTTCTTCAGGTTTATTCTATTATGATAATTAGGTTTCTAACACTGAAGAAAACTTGGGAAGAGTCTTAAAATGATACAATTATATATTTATATTTTATTTTTGATATTACTTGGTTATATTCTGGCTGTCTCTTACCTACTGAGATGGTGGTTTTAATAAAAGAAAGCAGTGCTTGGTTAATACTGGGAAAATTCCAGTGGACGGTTGACTTTACATCTTGTTAGTCTTATCATTTCTGAGGTAACATGGATGAGAAAATACAGAATGTTAGAATATTGGTGTGTTCTGACAGACTGCTGTGCTAAGAAAATTCTGCCTTTGGGCCCATTTAAGAGAACACTTGATTTACCTACAGAGTAAGCTTTTAGTAACATGGTTACAGCTACGAAGTTTTCAGGAAAAGACAAGGGTAGTAGAAAAGGAAAGGGTGATGTTGTCTGAGGGATTTAGGAATTTCCTTTATGCATTGTACAGAGCTTGTCCTGTTATTCCTTCTTCATACTCCCTCTGGTTGGCTGAGGGTGGGAATAAGATCACAGGAAAAAATAAAAAGAGTACTGGGAAGAAGAAAAACGTAGTTAAGCAGCAAGATGGTGAGCTAGTGGGAGAAACAAGTTCTCCCCTCTTGAGACTATATGGTCAGATTTATTGTCTCTATTTCAGGCTTAGCCTGAGATTTACAGACAGATCTTTGCCAAGCAAGTCAAATCACTTAATTCTATAAGCCCCCCCCCCTTTTTGCTCTTGGTAAAATATTATTGTTAGTATTTATGAATTGCAGTGAGGGTTTCATAAACATAAACCCATGAATATTTCATGAAGATCTTGAGCTATTTGGATCTAACTATGTGTTAGCAAAGGCAGCTGACTCTCAAATACCACTCAGTGCGTTATGTATGGAGAACTTAGTTCTGGACTGCTATCCCCTTGCCACGTCATATATTTCTAAGCTGTCTCCCTTCACAAGTTAGTCAGGATGTAGTTAAGGAAAGCAATCTAATTTAATTTTAGTCTTGGCAGTAAATCTCCTGCTATGAAGGTTGTGATAGAAGGCAGTGGGAGAGTGGTAGAGGAGGAACTGGTTTGAGCTTTCATTCAATCATCAGTCCAACACTTATTTAACATCTGTTCCTTGTCAGTACCAGTATAGAGCTTGGGAATAAGAATATGAATAATAAAGTCTGACCAGGAGGTGGCACAGTGGATAGAGCATTGGCCTGGGAGGCTGAGACCCCAGGTTTAAAACCCTGAGGTCATCGGCTTTAGTATGGGCTCACCTGGCTTGAGTGTAGGCTCACCAGCTTGAGTCTGGGGTCTCTGGCTTGAGCATGGGATCATAAACATGACCCCGTGGTCCCTGGCTTGAACCCAAAGGTCGCTGGCTTGAAGCCCAAGGTTGCTGGCTTGAGCAAGAGGTCATTGGCTCAGCTAGAGCTCCCCGTCAAAGCACATGTGAAAAAGTAATCAATGAGCAACTAAGGTACCACAGCTATGAGTTGATGCTTCTCATCTCTCTCCTCTCCTGTCTGTCTGTTCCTGTCTGTCCCTCTCTCGGAAAAAAAAAATTACTAATAATAGAGGAAACCCTGTTTGGGTATATGGTAAAGCTTTGGATCTAGACTTATTAGATCTGACCTCTAGATTTTAGTTACTAGTTGTCAGCCTTAAGGATGTTACTTAATCTCTTACTTGTTACCTGTTTTCATATCTGAAAAATAGGAATATTACCTAAGTCACAGACTTGTTTTTAGAATTAAGTGAGAAGAGCAATTTGAGCTGCACCGGCAGCGGACTCTACATACTCAGTATATATTAGCTGTGAGGATCCAGTTTTTGTCCTCCAAGACAATCAGTCATCTATGGGAAATATGGATAAGTAATCAATGACTACTGCATAGTATGGCAAGTATTGTTAACCAGATAGGCATGGGCTATTATGGTGGCTCAGGAAATACACTGGAATCAGATTGGAGGGTTGCTCAAAGTAGGAAGAGCTTGTCAACACCAGGTTTTGAAGGGAATTGCATGCTAAACTGAGGATCCTATATTCTCATCTGAAAAATATTGGTATTTGTATAAGCTTCTAGTATGAGTGTCAGGCTCAAGAAATCTTTGTGCCAGAAATACTAATTAAGGTTTTCAAATTATAACACCTCTCTTAAGAAATGAAAGAACTGACTAGTGGTGGTGTATTGGATACAGCATTGACCTGGGATGCTGAGGTACCAAGTTTGAAACCCTGAGGTCACCGGCTTGAGCATGGGCTCATTCAGCTTGAGTGTGAGGTTGCTGGCTTCAGTATGGGATCATAGGAATGATCCCAAGGTCACTGGCTTGAGCCCAAGGTCCCTTGCTTGAGCAAGGGTTCACTGGCTCTGCTAGAGCCCTCTAGTCAAGGCACATATGACAAGCAATCAATAAACAGCTAAATTGTTGCACCTCTGAATTGCTTATCTCTCTCCCTTCCTCCTTCCTCTCTCTCTCTCTCTTTCAAAAACAAACAAACAAAACAACAACAACAACAACAACAAAAAACCTGTTTTAGTTCTTAGGGATCTTTTACCTCATCAAAATTTTAAAAATTTTATATTGATGCTATTTTTATCTACCTTCATTAGTCACATTTCTCAAATTATTCTAATTTTCTGAATTTTATTCCTATTTAAAATTTTAATCTATTTCTTTAGAAAATTTTGGTATTTCTTGGCCATCATAAAATATGTTTATTTGCCTCAAGTTTTCCTTCAAGTTTGGCCTATAATATGGTAGAGAAATTGCTGATAGAGGGGAGGCAGTTTCAGGGTAGTGAATGCAGCAGAATGGGGCAGGTATAGGGAGCTCAGTATGTGGGGAAGGAGGAGGCCTGTTTCCTAATCCCATTATCCTGAGCTGACTCATCACTCTCATCTCATTGTTAAATTTTTCTGAAATAGGAGCATTACATGGCATAGTAAATATGTAAATGACCAGCACACAGAAGGTTACGAACAATATCCAATTCATGTTCATGAACAGAACCTTCTTGCAGTTTGAAAAGGTTTCCTTGTTCTAGAGCAGGGGTTGGGAACCTATGGCTTGCAAGCCAGATGTGGTTCTTTTGATGGTTGCATCTGGCTCACAGACAAATCTTTAATAAAAAAAAAATAACAATGTTAAAAATATAAAACATTCTCATGTATTAGAATCCATTCATTTCCTACCGCTCATGTTCATGGTTGCCGGTGGCTGGAGCCAATCACAGCTGTCCTCCGGGACCACACCAAATTTTTATTGGATAATGCGTAATGTACACGGGTCATTGTACGGCTCTCATGGAATTATATTTTAAAATATGTGGCATTCCTGGCTCTCTCAGCCAAAAAGTTTCCCGACCCCTGTTCTAAAGAGAGCTAGCTTCATATCATAGATGGTCAACTTTTAGCATTATGTGGGTGCATAGTCAGCAATCAATGCATATTATTGGAATGAGTAAATGAAAGAGTGAGACGGCCCAAATCTCCATAACTAAAATGACAGCTTCTGGCTTTTCAGCAGATGGCATGTTAAACATTTCCCTAGGGGAATACTGAGGAGGTTGTACTTTACTTATACCCAGATCAGCTGGTGCCTGGTGGCCAAGTGGTGTACCTTTCTGCCTCCAGTTAAGATATCATTTAGTTGGTACCAAAGTAAATGTGTAGACTGTAGCCAGGAAGCCCATCTCCACTAGTCATCCATTCACAACTCTCTTTCTACAAAAAATCAGTTGGTGCTGAAACTTTCTTTGAAAGCTTTCTACAGGGAAGAACAGGATAGAATCCCTGACTCATTCACTAGAATACCTGTATTCAGGATAAATAAAAATTAATGGATTAAATTCATTCTCTTCAGGGATGAATATTTTGGGGAATTTTAATCTCCATTTTCTTCTCTCAGTATGAAATCAAAGAAATTGCCTGTGGATGGAATCAATAGAGACAGAATTTAGTGTGAAAATAGAGCATCTCACTTACATAAGCTAGATAAAAGACAAACATTTGTTGTCTCAAATTTCATCCATGCTAAGAACAAAAATTAAGTACACATGAAGCCTGATATTTCTTGACATGTTCATCAGGCTTGTGATTCAATAATTTAAGGATGCAAATGGATGCAGGATAGGAAAGGTTCTGTCAAATCTTAGACTGAGAAGTTTTCACACTATGGGCAGGCTCTATAAGCAAAGTTTTCTGAACCATAAAGGAAAATTTCAGGTCAAACACATTTATTATTATAATTTAATTCAGCTACTCTTAAGCTAAGTTTTCACTCAAGGTCCCCAGATGATTCACTATCAGTGCTTCCCCATTTTGGAGATGGATGTTTCAGAGCCAGTTAAATGATTATTCATTCATTCATTTTTTTCAATCAGGAACAATTTATTAAGCGCTTATTATGTGCCAGGTATTTTATAGGCCCTGAGGATAATGGGGCAAACAAAACAGACCGTCTATGCCCTATATTCTAAAGGTGATTTGTCTTTTAACCTCACTTTGACCCAGTATTCCTGTCTGAATCCTGCACTTTCTAAAACCAAAGGTGCAATATTGTGGTTATATAAAGGTGAAAAGGAGCTAAAATGTTTCTAATTCTGTAGTTAATCTTCTAAATTCTAAAAGACTCTAATTGTCAGCTTACATTGCCATATGGTTGAGCTTTTTCTCAAACCAAATTCCAAGGGCTTATGATTGTTTAAAGTCAGTCTCAGTATCCCTATGCCCAGAAAACAGACACTGGACAATCCCATCTTTTGGTTAAATAAAGATTACCAGATTTTTTTTTTCTCATCCTAGAAAATTTCTAGAGAAATTTATGAAGTGATCTAAGTGCCTATATTTAATATTTTTGCAAAAAATATATAATGAAATGTTGTAAAGCTTAGATTATCAAAGTTTATATTAAGGGAGCATATATCCAGGGCACTGCTGGAAATTATAGGTCTTATAAAGAGAAACTGAAAATACCAACACTGTTGCTATCTGGACAAGCATTTCACTCAGTTTTACTCTGAAGATCTAGTTGAGGTTTTCCAGTTGCAGTGTTCCTGTGGCTCTGACTACAACAACAACAACAACAACAACAACAACAAAATCTCTGTTATCTTTTAAGCATCTTACTGGTAGATCAAAGTTGAGAAGGGCCTTATGACACCTCTTCTTGCCAAAAAATGTAGAGCCTGTCTAGGATTGTGAATCTCCAACACTTCGAGGCCATTCTAATGATCTGTGTAGGGACTGTAACCGAGGTAGCAGTTGTGTTGTTTAGGTACGAGTCTCCTAGAATTACTCAATGAATAGCCTACTCCATATCCCAGTGGGAAAGTGTCTCTTTAAAATCTTCAGGTTTTAAATTAACCTCCCTCTTGTGTCTGCTATGTTTTTCATGAATTTTTTACTCCTTTGCTTTTCTAACTTCTATAAAGCAGGATATTTTGATATTCATTTATTTCACCTTTTCCAAGTTTGCCTTTAAATATATAGTGAGAGTAATTTGCTTAACCATATAGTGATTGCAATCAAATGATTTTCCCCCTTTTTAATATACATATCATTTTTAACCAGTGGACTCAAAGGCAATCTCTGCCTCCTAATAAAGTCAAATGTACAGGATAAGCCTCAAAACAGATGATAAATTTGTCTTAATTGACATGTGGGCTAAGAAAGTTGGTTATTGAAAATATTCACTAGTAAAATTATAGACTCAGCACATACAAAGTAGCAATAAAAAATAGGGTGGCCCTCACCAAATGTCATGTTCCTTCTTTTAAACTTTCTTTCTTCTTTTTTCACCCCATAAAAGTGGGCGTTTCTTAAGAGTTGCTCCTGGATTTTCTGTTCATCTCTAAATACACTTCTGCTGAAGCTCCGATCCACATTTTTGGCTTGAAATAGCACCTCCACGTGGATTTAACAACTCGGAGGTTCACTGAGGACTGTGCTGGTGATTCTTTGCCTGCTGTCGGGTGTCCTCTGCTCCGCTGTGTCATGGGACGCTGCCTTGCCCTGGCTCCTTGCTTTAGCCTCTGCTTGGAGCAAACAATGGGGGGGGGGGGGTGGAGGAGAGTGGGTTGGGGTAGTTATTTCTCTTCCTACCCCACTGCTGAACCAAGCTTCTGGCTTCAGTTCCTATCGGCAGGCCCCATCTCCACCACCACAACTGTCACTGGGCTCAGGTAAGTCACTTCCTCCTCTCGCTCATTTGCATATGCAGCTCCCCGCTGTTGCTAGTTTGTGTGACTCTCTATCCCGTTTGAGGTTCTTAATCCTGCCTACACTTTGGCTCCCAGCAGGGGCAACTTCTCATTGGGTGCCTGGAATCATGTTAAGTGTTAGGGGTTCAGTGGCGAACAAACTAATGTTTCAGTCCTAGAGTGTGAGCATAGTCAATAAACTGGTAAACTAAAAGTAAAAATAGCAATTACCATCTGGGGTGAGGTTCATGATAGCAGCAGGGTAATATAAAGGGCAGGCAGATGTGGGGATTGGAGGGTGAGCTAATTTAGACATGGATATGTGTTCCTGTGAGGCTAACAAATGAGGTAAGACATCAGTGAACACAAATAAACTAGACATTTAAAGAGCAAGAGAGAAAGGAGTGAGGAAGGTGGAGGAGGGTAGAGGAGGGGATGTGTGTGATGGAAGGAGACTTGACTTGGGGTGGGGAGCACACAATGCAATACACAGATGATGTATTGTAGAATTGTGCACCTGAAACCTGTATAATTTTATTACCAATGTTACCCAAATAAATTTTAAAAAATCAGTAAATACAAAGGACCTGAGGCAGAAAAGAGGTTGGTGATACTTAAATCTATATTTGACTAGAAGACTTCATATTTAAATTCTCTTCTTACATCTAAAGCTTTTTATAGATAAGTATTTATATATTGAACAAAGAGATCATACTTGCCAAGTACTAGACTCTGTTGTAAGTGCTTTACACGATCTCATTTAATCTCCATTAAAATTTCAAAAACAGATACCATTTTCTCCATTTTATAGAGGAGAAAACTGGCACCAAGAAGCAATGTCCTACCTATTGTCATCTCAGATTGGCAGGTCCAGGACCAATTTTATCATTTCTAATTCTATCCATTTTATTATACCAACAGAATTCTCATTATGCCAATCCCACAGGTTAGAAACTTTGATATTGCACTTCATTTTTTTAATTGCCTCCTCTTTATCAGGCATGGATTCTTGTCGATTGTCTCTTCAAACATCTCATATATGTTACTATCTATTTATCTCACCACTAATGTCCTAATTCAAGCCCATTTTCTCCCACCTGAGTCACTGGGTTACTACCGTCTTCCCTGCTTCAGAGTGCGAAAGGCTGGAGCTGCCAGATTATTTCTTCCTAGAAAACAAAGTCGTCATGTAATTTCCCTCTTAAAAAACCACCAAAGTACTTACAGTTCTGAACAAAAAGATACAAAATAGAGTGCTTTGCAGTCTAGCTCTGTTCTCTTTAAACTTAATCTCCTGTTTTTCCAACTTGGGTCTTCTATACCTCGTTTTGTGATTTCTCTACTATTTTATGCACATGGAGGAATTAGAAATTCCATGTGTGTCATTGCCATCAAGTATAAATCAGGCGTACATGTTAGTTGTGGGGGAAAACTTGTTAATTTAGGAATCTGTTAATATTTGGAAAATTCAATTACTATACGTTAGAAAGGGATCATGCACATATAACTGAGAACACATTTATAAATATTAGAACTGACTCCCTATTCTTGCATCTACCATGTTAATTAAACAACAACAGGGTGGGTGTTTTAACTGTGTGTGTGTGTGTGTGTATCAATCACAATTTTATTTTCACTAGTCTGTAGCCATTTTGCTAACTGGAATGCTGGATTCAACTAAAAAGAATATATATAAGCGAATTTAATTTATTCATTTAATATATGTTCATTGAGCTGTTATTATATAAAAATCCTATTTTAAGGGCTATGAAAAATAGAAGACTATGATATATGTTTCCCCCCAAATAAACTTGAGCCCACCAGAGTTCAAAATGAAGCTTATACAAGTTCATCTAGAGTTATTGGTAAATAGTGGGAGGTGTTAGAGGAATCCACGCACCCAGGTAGGTAGAAACCACTGATTAATTGATTCAGTACTTGGAGTCAACACTTTGAAATGGAGTTTGAGTTTCTTTCCCTTTAGCCCAAAGCTGCTCTCTGGTTCAGTGCTTAATCTTTACTTTTGTCTTTTAGCATTAAGAAACAGTCAATATTTATCTGAAATTAAGGATTGAGAATCAATGCTTTAAAAAAGTGCATAGCAAACCATCTTTTAGGGTATTTACTCACTTTCATAATCACTTCTATTTCAGTCAGTGCAAAAGTTCTAGGATTTATTGTCCTTTCTCAAGATCTATTTTCTTTTCCCCAACATAACATGTTCTTGTGTCTGCATAATTTAACTTAGAATAATGCTCCAGGAGTTCCAGTAAGACAGTTTGGGGTGACTTTTGTTAGTCTCTGCACCTTAGGATAGTCAGGGACCAGGAGAAGGGTTCTTGGTATATAAAAATCCTTTAGAACTAATGGGAGTGGCCATGTCTACCCTGGTTTTAGTCTTATTTTGAGATCTTTCCATTGATATAACTTGTGTATATGCCTCTTAGTTTTTATTATTATCTAAAATAAGAACTATTGAAACACACATACACACACACACACACACCCTTTTCCCAAAGACCAACATTAACTTTCATAGGCAATACAGCTTAAACTAGTAGTCTCAAATTCCAATGTGTGCTGAGGGCAGCCGGGGAAGTCAAATGAGTGTGGGGGCACAGTGTCACCGGGAGAACAGGGATTGTGACAACCTCTCTCACCCCATCTTCTTCTTAATACATGGGAAGGAGTTTCCAGAGTTGCCATACAATTTAAATGGTGCCAAGAGTAACCAGAAATCCATATTTAAAAAATAAAAATAAATAACTTTTAAGTATTGTGATGGTTAATTTTATGTGTCAGCTTGACTGGGCTGCGGTGTACCCAGACATTTGGTTAAACATTATCCTGACTGTGTTTGTAAAGGTGTTTTTGAAATAGACAAACATTTGCCTCAGTAGACTGAGTAAAGCACATTGCCATCCCTAGTGTGGATGGGCCCAACCCGATCAGCTGAAGACCTGAGCAGCACAAAAATACTGAGTAAGAGGAATTCTTCCTGTCTGACTGGTTGAGTTGGGTCATTGACCTTTTCAAGCCTAGGGTTCAAACTAAAAAATTGGCTTTTCTTGGGTCTCAAGCCTGCTGGTTTTCAGACTGGAACCTGCACCATTAATGATTCTGTTTTTTATGCCTTTAAACTTGGACTGGAGCTACACCATTGGCTCTCTTGGGTCGCTGCTTGTCTCCATTATTGTGTGGGCATCCAATTCTTTTGTCCTTTTCTCCTTCTCACTCTCTCTCTTGATGTCCTTCATGACATGCCTAAAGGCCAGTGCCATCATTTCATACATTACTATAAATCCATAAGAGAACAAATAAACATTTTTCTAACTACTTCATACTTTTCAATGTTCACTGTATTTTATAATAAAGATATGATTTCAAACTAAAAGTGTCCATTCCTTTTTTTTTTTTAATTTCCCCACCTCTTTAGTGATCATTCTAGAATTTTTAGGGCCTTCTGGCAATATAAACCACCCAGTTACCAGGCCATATACTTGTCAGTAATTGCTGTCTTAGCTTCATTAAAAACTATGCCAAGGCTTACTGACACTGGTACACTTGTATTTTTATTTATTTTTTGTTGTTAATTTTTTTTTCTGAGAGAGAAAGAGAGAGAGAAACAGGAAGGAGAAGAGATGAAAAGCATCAACTCATATTGTGCCATTTTTTTAGTTGTTCATTTATTGTTTTTTAAATATGACTTGACTGGGGGGCTCAAACCAAGCCAGTGACCCCTTGCTCAAGCCAATGACCTTGGGCTCAAGCAAATGACCTTGAGCTTCAAGTGAGTGACCTTTGGGGTCAAGCCAGCAACTTTAGGATCATGTTGATGATCCCACACTCAAACTGGTGACCTTGGGGTTTTGAACCTGAAACCTCAGTATCTCAGGTCGAGGCTCTATCTACTGTGCTACCACCAGTCAAGTGGGACTGGTACATTTTTAGATCAGAATCTTCTTTTTCCTCAGGCCCCTTTATAGGTGGCATTAGGAAAGTTGAGGGTGGTAGTTTAATTATTCTAGTTAAATAAGTATAGAGATTTTATTTTTAAACAAACAATATACATCAAAAAGATTGTTGATCTTTAAGCTAGTCTCTTTAAAAAGCTATGCTTAGTTTAATAAAGACACTGCCATTACTCAAATAATATGCTTATTCCTCTTGTAGAATTGCCTTCTAAAACAATTTTACAAGGTATTATTTTTCAAATGTAAATTAATTGCTTTCTGTTTTTGACTAAAAGCATGACTAGCCAAATTAAAATATCTGCCTTTTCAAATGACTTCAGGTTAGAAGGTGAATTTAAATATACCATTCAAGAAAGAAAATATTTACAACTAAAATTAGAAGAATAGACAGGTTGCTAATACATTCTAGGCAATGACCATATCATTGGAACAAATGCATATTATAAAAAAAATGACAGCTCTAATGGGGTCACATGGAGTTGTTTTGGCATATTTGTTTAGAAATCTGGCTCATTTCTTCAAAAAAGGGTCACAAATTCATCGAGTGACATGGGCTGGGAGTAAGACAATGGGTAGTATGGTGAGAGTAAGAACAAGGCTCTGATAAGAGCAAGCAGCTGCTATTCAGACACTGCAAGATGTTGTCAGGGAAGCTTCTGAGCCTCATGTTGACAAACTGCTGAGAATTCAACATCTGTGGAGAATACACAGGGTTCTGGTGACTTGGGGATGACTAATATGTTGGCAGTTGTTTTTCAGTCCTGTGGTGGCTAGGACCAGAGGGGAGGAAGTAGACACCCTGAGTACAGATTGTGTATTTGAGAAGTTTACCTTTGAAAGGAAGAAAAGAAATTAGGACATTAGCATGGTCCAGGGGATTTTCTTTAAGGTCGAATAAGAGGGAAGGAAAGAATTCTGAGGTTAGAATATGAGTAATGTGACTGGAGAGGGAACAGAGATGATGTTGTGGAGAGAGCAGTAATAACTGAGTAATGAAACCAGGGAAGCTGGAAGGAATAAATCTCAGCCCAAGAAGAAAGGAAAGTTGTAGGAAGGAAATCTCATCTTTTGGGAAAGAGATTTATTGTGGTAGAGTGAGCAGATCAATTATTTGGATAAAAATAGAAAACACACTTATCAAATTTGTGCATGCTACCAATCTGGGAGGAGTAGCTAATATGATTGATAATAGAATTAAGATTCAAGAAGTCATCTTGAAATGTGGGAATGATTAATTGAAACAAACAGAATGAAGTTTAGTGCTGATAAATGCAAAATTTTTCTTTTGTACTAAAATAAATCATTTAAAGTACAGATGGAGGAAAAATGACTTAATACCATTTCATGTGAAAAAGATTAGCATCTCTTACTTGATAAAAAGCTTATGCATTAATGATGCCAGAATGGTAACATGATTGCCTTAAAGTTAACACAAACCTAGGTTTAATTAACTGGGAGAATATAGGGTCCGGCTCAGGAGAGGCTGTATTCTGGCATGAAAAATATCTAAAATTGGGGCAGAGAAAATAGTTCATAATTGAAGCACTAGTTAAACTATGATATATTCTCATGATGGAATACTCTTTAGTTATGAAAAAGAATAAAGATTCTATCTGTGTACTAATTGGGAAAAGTTTTCAGGATAAATTATTGTTAAGGAAAAAATGAAGGTGTACAATACTATATATGGCATGCTACCTTTTGTTTATGCAATGGAGGAAATAAGGAAATAATAAATATATAACCATACTTATTTTTATTTTTATAACCAAATTCTAAAGTAATAAAAAATAATGAAAAGATGTAGTTATCCATAGTAGGCAGCATGGAAATATAACAGACATAGATAGGGTGGGAATAAAGTTTCTCAATGTACCCTTTTAAATTTAGTTTTATTTGACCATGTGAATGTACCATCAGATTAAAATTTTTTTAATTTTAATTTTTTAAGTTTTATTTACTGATTTTTGTTTTTTTGGTATTTTTATGAAGTGAGAAGCGAGGAGACAGAGAGACAGACTCCTGCATGTGCCCAACTGGGATTCACTTGGCATGCCCACCAGGGGGCGATGCTCTGCCCATCTGGGGCATTGCTTCATTGCAACCGGAGCCATTCTAGTGCCTGAGGCAGAGGTGATGGAGCCATCCTCAGCACCTGGGCCAACTTTGCTCCAGTGGAGCCTTGGCTGCGGGAGGGGAAGAGAGAGACAGAGAGAAAGTAGAGGGGGAGGGGTGGAGAAGCCGATGGGCGCTTCTCCTGTGTGCCTTGGCTGGGAATTGAACCTGGGACTTCCACATGCCAGGCTGATGCTCTACTGCTGAGCTAGCCGGCCAGGGCCTATTTACTTATTTTAGAGAGAGACAAAGAGAGGGGGGAAAGAGAGAGAGAAACACTGATTTTTGTTCCCCTTATTTATGCATTCTTTGGTTGATTAATTATTTTTATTTATTTATTTTTTAGGGAGGCAGGGGGTGAGAGGGACAGGACCATTGAGTTATTTCTATATGTGCCCTGAGTGGGGAATCAAACCAGCAATCTCTGCACTCCGGGACAACGCTCCAACCAATCAAGCTTATCTGGCCCTGGCATAATTTTTATTGATTTTTAGAGAAAAAGAGAGAGGTAGGGAGAGAGAAGAGAGAAGGAAGGAAAGCATTCATTTGTTGTTCCACTCAGTCATGCGTTCTTTGGTTGCTTCTAGTGTGTGCCCAACCGGAGATCAAACTGGCAACCTTGTCATTTTGGGATGACACTCTTAACTCATTGTGCTAACTGGCCAGGGCCTCATTGGTTGATTCTTATATGTGCCCTGACTGGGGATCGAACCTACAATCTTGGTGTATTGGGGTGACATTCTAACCCCAACTAAGCAACCCTATTAGGGTAAAAAAATATATTTTTAAAAATAAGACTAATGAGCCGGGAGCTTGAAATTCACAACAGAAAAGATAAGATCCAGGGAAACTATCATAATTATATTCTCCTTAATGATAAAGTTTGTACTTCATTTATGTGTTCTTTCCATGGCCTCTTTGATAATAATTGTCATGTAGAATACTATCAATTAAATATTTGCTGATCAAATAAACAAATGAATAAATACATGAATGATATAACATGAACTTATATCTCTCGTTAAATGTAATAATAACTCGTGTCAAAAAAGAAATTAACCCTGTTTCAGTTCTGTGTGGTCAAAGTAGAATGAATGAATGACAGATACAGAGAGTGAAAAAAAGTTTGTTCTTTCAAGGGGTATTTTCAGAAGATTATTTTGTAGCAGGTACTGGGATTATCAAGTCGAATTAGACATGGCTTAAGCTTTCAAGAAGTTCACAGTTTTGAATCAAGGTGTCAGGCATGGAGATAATCACAAAGTGATGAACTGGGCACAATGCTAGAGACAGAAATAGGAAGTTGAGAGAGTGCTGAAAGAGCTTGGGATGAAGGTGGGTGTTGGGGTTTGGGTGGTCATAGTTAGCTTCCTGGAGCATGGTGCACCTGAGCTCAATTCAAAAACAAGGAAGGGATGGGAAATCGAGCAGGGAGGAGGAGGAGGACTGATCCAGAGAGAGGGGGGCAAGAGCTGAGACGCAAGCGAAGGGAGAGTGGACTGTGTGCTGAGCAACACAAACAGGTCTTCTTGGTGGGAGCATCGAGGTCAGAGCAGGGCTGGCAGGCGAGGGGACAAGAAAGGGACAACTGCCCTGAGCTCAGTATAAGAAAGATGTTTCTAGCAGTCTGCCTGATCTAAAGAAGGAATGGACCTTAATGGAGATTCTCACATTCAAGCCCAGGCAGGCTGCATGACTACCCTGTAGGGCTGTGGAGAATAAAAGGGAATGCCTTCTTAGGGTACGTATGCCTAAGGAAAAAAACCCCATTTAATTTAAAATACTGTAGTTCTTGCCTGACCATGCAGTGGCGCAGTGGATAGAGCGTCGGACTGGGATGCAGAGGACCCAGGTTCGAGACCCCGAGGTCGCCAGCTTGAGCGCAGGTTCATCTGGTTTGAGCAAAGCTCACCAGCTTGAACCCAAGGTCGCTGGCTCGAGCAAGGGGTTACTGGTCTGCTGAAGGTCCACGGTCAAGGCACATATGAGAAAGCAATCAATGAACAACTAAGGTGTCGCAACGAAAAACTGATGATTGATGCTTCTCATCTCTCTCTGTTCCTGTCTGTCTATCCTTATCTCTGACTCTCTCTGTCTCTGAAACAAACAAACAAAAACATTTGTAATACTTTATATTGTAATTATGCTTACATGCCTATTAATTTTTAATAAAATTGTAAAAAAAGTACTCATTTAGATACAAATACATCACATCACATGCAATGGATCAACTCTGCATTGATTGATACAGACATTTACAGATTAGTCTTCCGATATCAAAAAGGAGGACATGTAGGAGGACACTTTTTGAAGGAGGATGGAACTTACAAAAATACTGTCCTCCCTAAAGGAGGACGATTGGTCACCTTAACTAAAAACAAAATATTATATAGAAAATTCCAGAAATAAACAATTAATAAGTTTTAAATTGTACACTCTTCTGAGTAGCATGATGAAATCTTGTGGTCTTCGGTTTCCACGTGGTCTGATCCAGAACGCGAGCCATCCCTCTGTCATGTATCTGTCTGCACTGTAAGAACTCCCTCCCATTGGTTAGTCAATTAATAGCCATCTTGGTTATCAGACCAACTGTACTGCCAGGGTCTCTCTATGCTTGTGTTCGAGTCACCCTTATTTTGCTTTATAATGGTCCCAAAGTGCAAGAGTAGTGATGCTGGCCATTGGGATTTGCCAAAGAGAAGCATCTTAGGGTCCACAGTCACCTAATGCTACATCACAGACCCACGCCATTCACCTCTTCACATAAGTGTTTCATTTCCCAGCATCACAAGAAGGGTGAGTACCACAATAAGGTATTTCATGTAACTTTTATTACAGTATGTTGTTATAATTGTTTTACTTTATCATTAATTATTGTTGATCTTTTACTGTGCTTAATTTATAAATTAAACTTTATCACAGGTATGGATGGTGTAGGAAAAAGCATAGTTATATAAAGAGTTTGTTGCTAGCTGAGGTTTCAGGCATCCACGGGGCATCTTGGAACTTGTCCCCTGTGGATAAGGGGTACTGTCATAGAACTTCATCTTTCAAAAGAACTTCACTGCAGGGAAAACGGAGGGTGGAGACCTTTACAATCCAGTTCCTTGGTGCACCAAACTGCGGGTTCTCTTTATATAAGTGGTTGAGGTCGCCTCCCATTGCCGGCTGGTTAGTAGTGTGGCAGAGGGGCCATGGCGCTCAGGAAAGGAGACGAGAACTCATGATACCAAGCAGTCTGGCGGGTGGATATTGAAGTGAGTCATCTCGGAAAAGGCTATTCGCAAAGGGTGTTGATCACATACATTTAAAAAGGGCCTTGTAATCAGTAGGCAGCTATTATTTTGTGACAGCTTGACCTCTCTCTAAGGACAGTTATATAGAGCTGTCTTATGAGGGGAATTTTATTTTCTTCAGTAAAACAGTAAAGAGAAGGAATCCAAGCATAGTATAAGGTGTTAAACTCATGGTCATTTATGACACGTTACAATCCTGAGTTCACTAATGTGAAAGATTGTTGTTAAAACCTGTCTTAGGACTGTTCTAGCTTCCTGTCGCCCTTACAGAAAGAATCCCTGGGGGGAGGGAAGGTTTTGTTTGCTTTTTCTCCATGGCTGTGTGCTATGTAGTAGGGACACTAATTATTTCTTTTTGTGAACAGATGTGGTAGAGGATCACCAATAGTCTTTTATCTTTATACTAATAAATGATAGTTTTACCTGTTAACTAGTTTCTGTGCCTTTTAACGCGTATGTGTGCACACGGGCGCACCCTCCTCCCACCTTTTACAGATGCAAAAGCTGAAGAACAGCAAAAATTTGGCAAATAACATGCCTAAGAACACATAGCTAGTCAATAATGAAACATACAAGTCTTTCTAACTCCCATAGGCTACTGTGCTGAGAGATTTCTTTGGCTTATTCTATTATTCATTCTTTATGTATTTTAGATTTTAAATTATTTTCAAAAGCTCCATAGAAGAAACAAGGTGCCATTTTCCCCCTTTCAATTAAGCCACAAGGTCCTGGTGCTTGTTAAGAAAGAATATCAGGGTAGCAGCCTGCATTTCCCATGGGAAGCCCATATCTGCTTTAGAGATTTGTCTTATAATTTGGAGAACTGGTAGAAGCTGACAGTGTCATGAAAAGGGTTCAATCAACTTCCTGACATGGAAAGAAAGACAATGAAGAGGTCAACTCCCTGGAGCCCCTGGGCACCAACTGTGGGACAGAGCTAACAACTTCCAGGGGGACCTGGGGCCAGCCTTTCCTCTCCAGATGGCTCATTGCAGGATGGAGGGCCCCGACTGGGGACTGTAGAGGTGGCTGTCTGGGAAGCAGGAACAAGCCATAACAATGAGGATCCCTTCAGATACCAACTGGGGCATGCTATCCCTAAAAAAGAAGGATCCAAACTACTGTCACCTCACAGTGGGAATCTGTCTCTCACACTGATCAGCTGGACTCACCCAGGCACTCCCTTTGATGTGAATAATTAGAAATACACTAAATACCATCTTGCATATGTTTCGTTCTTTGGCAAAGTGATTATACTAATTGCCAGCATTCTAAGGCGTGTCATGAGAGTCAAACATTTGAGGTGAATGTTTTTTTACTTTATAAGAGTAGCTACGACACTCTGCACATATGGTACTGTATTATTGAGTCACCAAATATATAATTTAACCAATTTGAACTATTTTCCTCTTATGTATGTTATTTTCTCCCTATTTTACCTGAGGGATTGTACTTACAACATCTGCAGCAAATGTAACATTGTTGCCATCATTTCTTAGACTTCTCTTTCATAGAAACAAGAAAAACCAAATATAAAACCCACAAGGTTAGTTTCACTTCATATAGTTATGATTTTCTGTTATCTATTTTTCTTCTACAAAAAAACCCCTACGCGAAACACACTACTTTTCAAGAAAGTTTACTTTAGTGTTTTTTAAGATTATAATTATGATAACATTCAATCTTATCTTTTGTTGTATTACTAATCTCAAAGACTTCATACAACTGTTAAGACAATGTATTTGGAAACCACTATTTGACTAATATTTTATTATTGCTAATTTGTCAAATTGCTATAACACTGTATACTGTTAGAAGAGGTTTTAACACACAAGTTATTTGCTCATGAAAATAATTTGCCTTACTTTCTTGCTAAAAATCTTTATTCAGGGCGGCTGAGCGACTTGCAGGTTGGCAGCTGGTAGAGGAAGACTACCAGCTGGTCTAGGATTTTAATCTACAGTTTTAATCTACAGCTTTCATTGCGGTATCTTGCTTCTCTGAAGGGGGAAAATCTCAGTTACTAGAAACCTGTAAACAGGTCACTTTCCTCTCTAGTTGCAACTGCTTCATGCACAGCTGTTTAAAACAGGAGGAGAAGAGGAATAAAAGTGGAGGCTGGGTGCAGATGAGTATCTGGAGAGGTTGGCCCCTGACTGATTTCTTTTGCTCCCTGGGAATTTTCATCCGGTCACTGCTGTGCAGCTGGAAGCACTTTCTCCCAGTGTTGGCTCCTTGTCTCCTCTAGAATAAATGATGAGGATCAGGAGAACCTCCTAAATAAAGTGGGGGTGTGACAAGAAATTCTGGGTCTTCTCTACTACCTTCTCTTCTGCACTTCCTCTCCCCCCTCCCCTCACCCTCACCCTCTTTTCCTTTTCCTTCAATGTTGATATCCATTTCTCTCCTTCAGGACTTCTGTGACTCTCTTGTGCTTAGATGGAATAAAAGGATCACGATCTTTGCTAACACGAAGGAACGAAGAGCTAGTGGTCATGATGTCATGTCATGCTTATCTGTGTCAAATGATAACAAACAGTAGTGCCAACAGCTTGTTTAGGTAGAGTGGGCGATGGGGTCATGAAGACTCCCTCTCTAGCTTCATCGCCATTTGCATCTGCATCTCCATCTCTAGCTCTGTGTCTTCATCTCTCTCTCTCTCTCTCTTGTTTGCTTGCTTCATCTCTTCTTCCTCCAAAATGGAAAAAAAACCACTATCAGTTATTTTGGTTTTACACATCTAAGTAAAAATTATTTTTTAAATTTTTCCTAAGGACTAAAAAAAAAGTCACATACTTATATGCAATATGTTGACATAAAAAAATGTAACGTTTAATAAGAAAGTTAGAAAGCATTGCAGCTGAGCTGGGGGTGCTGAGAGATGTGTGGGTTCCACTCAGTGAAATCCAGCAGAGGACGCCCTTCATTATACAGGAGCCAGTAGTCACTATGCTTGAAACTTGACCCTAGTTCACACATTTTATGTTAAAATTTGTGGAAAATTTTTATAATACATTGTGATATTTGTTGTTAAAGACCAGTTATAAATCCAGTAGACAGTTAGATAAAAGCTTTTTCTGTTTTTCACTAAAGCAAAATATCAAATATTTGTGATTGTTAAGCAATTGCATAGGACTGGGGGGAAATGCCAAATGAGTAGAATAAACTACAACTGGAAGTTAACCGGCCATATCAGTGGCAAAAATGACTATTTAGGTTCCTTGTTTAAGGCAATAATTGGAAGAGAAAAAACTCCAAGTACTTAAAATTTATACTGAGTTTAAGACTCAGGTATAGGGGAGGCTAGGAATAATTGTAACTTCATGTTAAAACTATTGTAGCAGGAATTGTTAATTGCTTATCCAGTGTTCACTCTTTCTTCCTTTCTTCCTTTCTTCTTTCCTTCTTTCCTCCTTTTCTTTCTCCTTCCCTGCTTATTTATGCTTATTGAAAGAGAAGAAAAAAATTCCACATCAAGTCTAAATAAGTTAAATAGTTTTGGATTCTCAGTAAGTAATTTAAGGGAGTAGTGCTGTTTGAAGTAAATATCAATGGAGGTTTTGAAGTTGATTTGTATGTAGTAATCTCATCTCCCATGAATCTACCTGGATGTCACTCTCAGAAAAGTATACTAAAATGGAAGAACCATGAATCTAATTGGGTTTATACATTTTATTTTTTTTTAATTAAATGAGCCTGTAAAAACTACAAACAAGAAAATTGAAACATTCCCTGTAGAATGTAAGCATTTAGTATCATAGCCATCACTAATCCACTTATTTGCTATTTTGGCTTTCTCCCTTGGCTTACCTTTTATATTTGCATATGGAGAATTTGCAGAATTGCATTGTGCCTTGTTGTCCATTTTTAAGCCAATGTGGCAAAAAATAATTAACTACAAAATTATCTCAGCACGTCTTAAAGTTCTTTTTTATAAATCCTCTGATTTTGCCATTTTCTAGGTTTTATTTGAGGAAGATAATTTAGCATTAATAAAAATTTTCTCTGAGAAAGTATAATATGGTTGGTTTTATATATGTGCATAGAGTATTTATATATACGTGGGCCTAGGGACCCATGAATTCGCACTCAGAGCACGGTGGTAGGCTTACCACAAGAAGCATGCTACCATTAGAGATGGGGGCTTTTTGGAGCTCCAGTGCCTAAATCCAAAGAAGTGATTCTGGTTTCTAGGGGAGATTACTTGGTGGAAGACATATTCTCCGGCAGGCAGTCTTCTGCCGCTATCCTTCCTGATGGTTTCGGTGCAAGCAAAGTTGACCCTGCCTATAAGCCACTACTAGGAAAAGTCATTATTAGGAAAGGAATGATCTTTTATTGCCAGCTGAGGAAACGAATATTTTTTATCCTTTACTCCCCTATTGTCATGATGGATAAACACATTAAAACACTATATACAGGCCCTGGCCGGTTGGCTCAGCGGTAGAGCGTCGGCCTAGCGTGCGGAGGACCCGGGTTCGATTCCCGGCCAGGGCACACAGGAGAAGCGCCCATTTGCTTCTCCACCCCTCCGCCGCGCTTTCCTCTCTGTCTCTCTCTTCCCCTCCCGCAGCCAAGGCTCCATTGGAGCAAAGATGGCCCGGGCGCTGGGGATGGCTCTGTGGCCTCTTCCTCAGGCGCTAGAGTGGCTCTGGTCGCAACATGGCGACGCCCAGGATGGGCAGAGCATCCCCCCCCTGGGGGGCAGAGCACCGCCCCTGGTGGGCGTGCCGGGTGGGTACCGGTCGGGCGCATGCGGGAGTCTGTCTGACTGTCTCTCCCTGTTTCCAGCTTCAGAAAAGTAAAAAAAAAAAAAAACACTATGTACAAAAGACATGAAGCTCAATTATTTACTGGAGGCATACATTAAATACTGAGCATAGGTTAGATGACAGGGCATCTTTCTTTCCTGAGAAAGTAAAGGGAGAGAAAAAGCGCTAGATGCCTCTAATCCTGCCTGTTCGTATTATAGCTAACAAATCAAGTTTAATCCATTTCCGTGTCGGGCTTTAAATTTTCATGTTTTCTTTCCGTTGTTCGGTGAAAGCTGGTGTGCGGACCAGCCATAGTGCTTGTTTGTCCTTATCTGAACAAATGTCTCCATTCTCACCAAAGGGCTTGTGTATTCTTTACCCTTTCTCTTCCAAATGACCTGTCAAAACTCAGCAAAGTCATGTTAATGTTTTATGGACTGACTAGCACAGCTGCTTCAGGAAATGGCGGCACCATGTCAATAATTCACAGTGCGTTTCTGCTCTACTTTTCCTGGTGTCTGTAGCGTTTCAGCAGAAATGGGGCTTCTAGGCAGCAGATCAGTCTCTAGAGCTTTTTGTCCACTCCTAATCCTGGGTTTTTCCCCCCTGAAACGCAAAAGTCAATTTTCATTTTCCAGTACGGGTGGGAGTCATCAGTTCATGCTCACACAGAGGCTATGTTTCCAGTTCGTTTTGTGGTTCAGCTTTCATACTTGTTTTTTGCCTATCAGGTTTATTGACCTTGTTTCATAATTAGCAACTTATTTTATATTAACTTGTTCACTTGTGACCCCATTCATAATTATCTTCATTCTTTACTTTGATGCAAATGTTCTGGCTGTGAAGAGAGAGCATGCTTCTTCTGAGTCAGATTATCATAATCACATAAAATCTGGCACATTAAATACTCAAGTGTTTACATTTAAAAAACATTGTCATGAACCAAATCTGCCTTTGTTTAAAATATATGTGGAGGAAAGAAAAAAGGGTTGGCAGCCAAGAGACCTAAAATCGAGCCCCAATTTTGCCACTGACCTTTTTTGAAGCAAGGGTCGGAGATTTCTGTTTCTTTCTCTGTGAGGCAAACATTCTAATACTTGTCTGACATCTCACAGAACCCTGTGAGGATAAAAGGAGATGCCATATGTGAATGTTGCATAAACAGAAGACTCTCTCCATCTGCAAGTGGCTCTTGAGCCCTCACATGCTCTGGCCTCTGTCTCAACCTTTCCAAGCCTACACGCTCTGAATTAGCAGAAATCTAAGTGACAGTGCCCACATTAGATCAGCTTAACCTCATGGGTTCTGGAAGTGTTAAAACACCTCCCCAACAAGGATTCTCAAACAGGGCAAGTGCAGTTTGGTGCAATCTTATGTCAGAGAGTGGGAAAAGAATTATGGAAGAGAAAACCAAAGGATATCCTACACTGAGGCCTTGCCATTTTTTTATAAACTTCATTCTGAGGCAGTAAAAGGCACATCATTTTCTGAAGAATCTTAAACTTACAGGTATTTTGGTAAAGATGTTTCAAATGAAAGGGCATATACTCTTCTTCAGGGATAACTTTTCAAGGCAGATCCACTTCTATGTATAATTTAAAACAGGGATCGGGAACCTTTTTGGCTGAGAGAGCCATGAATGCCACATATTTTAAAATGTAATTCCATGAGAGCCATATAATATGTTTAACACTAAATACAAGTAAATGTGTGCATTTTATGTAAGGCCAGCACTTTTAAAGTACAATAAGTCTCTGAATTATTTTTAATAACATTGTTATGCTGTTGTTAATCAATGATGAATAAAGTACTTCTTACCATTAATGCGACTTCTGGTGCTGCATGGTTTTGCTGATGGCTTTGTGGTCTGGTTGATACGTGGTGACTTTAAGCTTCATGCAGGCATTGAGACTTCCATCCATTAAACGTGATCATAGGTTGGTCTTAACGTTCTTTAGATGTGAGAAAGACTGCATACGTAGAGCCAAACATTGTCAGTACAGCAATACTCACACGCTGCAGTGTGTGGTATGTGATGGGAAGCATGTTCCAAGTTTTGACAATCAGCTAGTCCACAGGTTGAAGTTTTTTCATTTCTCCCAGTTGTGTTTGCTCACCAACTCTGCTTGCTGTTGTGAAAGTCTTTCCAAATCTTCATTCAGTGACTTGAACTTATTCACCCAAATGTCTGAGGCCTTCAGGTCAGCAGCTTGTAGCTCAAAATCTCTGATGGAGACACCGGGGATGTAACTCAGGTCAGCGCTGTCCACTGCACACTAGTGTGGATGGGTGATGAACTTAAAAAGACAAGTGCGCTCATGAAATTCTCCAAAGCGTGCTTTGAATGACTGCAGGAAATTAGATGTGAAGCCCACTAGCTGATGGAGATCAAGATGTTGAGCAGGGTCACTTGCTGTGCGTGCATCTTTAAACTCTCCCAGTTTTTCAAAGTGTAGTAAACGACCTGTTTCAATGTTGGCAATAAAGAGTTCCAGCTTGTGTTCAAATGCAAACACGGCTTGTTGAAGAAATAAGACTGTATTTCCAATGCCTTGCATTTTCACATTGAGCTGGGTCAGATGTTCAGTCATGTCCACGAGATAGTAGAACTTAAAGAGCCACTCAGTGTTAGCTAACTCAGGATGCTCAACGTTTTTCATTTCAAGAAAAGTCCAGATTTTGCTCAGACAAGCTCAGAATGGCTAAGCACCTTTCCTCTTGACAACCAATGCACATTGCTGTGCAGAAGCAGACCAGGATAATTATTCCCAACTTCATCCAGCAGTGTTTTATACTGGCGATCATTTAGAGCTTGGGCAACAATAAAGTTGACCACCCAAATGACCAGCGACATCACCTCTCCAAGCTGCTTGCCACACATCTGAGCACAAAGTGCCTCCTGATGTAGGATGCAGTGAAAACTTAGGATAGGTCTCTTTTTATGTTCACAAAGAGGCGCTATGAATCCTCTGTTTTTCCCCACCATGCACGGAGCACCATCAGTACACACCGAAATAAGTTTATCCAATAAAAATAAGTTTATCATCAGTAGATTTTTTTCTTTAGCGCACTCAGTGAAAGACTTGAATAAATCCTCCCCTCTTGTTGTCTCTTTCATAGGCAAGACAGCAAGACTTTCCTCACGTAGTGTGTCATTGACAGCACACCTTGCAATCATGCTGAACTGGGATAAATGGCTTATGTCTGTTGACTCATCCAAAGTGAGAGAAAAGAATGGTGCTGCATTTACATCTTTCACTTGTGTTGCCTCAGTTTGATTTGCCATCATGATGGTATGATTGTGAACAGCTCTTGCTGACAGAGGCATGTCTTTTAATCATTTGATTATCTTGTCTTTATCTGAAAAGTCATCAAAAAGTTTACTGGCAACATCAAGCATGAATGTTTTGGCATACTCCCCATCTGTGAATGGCTTTTTGTTTCTCACAATTGCTATAGCACCAGCAAAGCTAAACGAATTCCAGTCACCTTGTTGGGTCCAAACACAGTTACTGCTGACTAGCTTGCACTCTGCTAGTGCAAGCACTCTTGACATGCTTTCTTCCTGCTGTCCCCTGCTGAATATTTCAATGCAAATGTAGTATGGCGGGTGTCGAAGTGCCGCTTTATATTTGACCGTTTCATCTATGCAATTTTATCATTGCATATTAGACACACTGTAGAACCTGCTCTCTCCACAAAGGTGAATTCCTCTGTCCATTCCTGCTGAAAAGTATGATACTCCTCATCTTTTTTTCTTTTAGCCACCTTCTTTGTCAAAAGGGTTTCTGCAATTAGCTAGCTGACTACTTGATTAAAAGGAGGGAAGTTTACTTCCTGACCTCACAACGACCCATGTATGTTACACATTATACAATAAAAATTTGGTGTCATCTGGGAGGACAGCTGTGATTGGCTTCAGCCACCCACAACCATGAACATGAGTGGTAGGAAATGAATGGATTGTAATACATGAGAACACTTTATATTTTTAACGTTATTATTTTTTTTTATTAAAGATTTGTCTGCGAGCCAGATGCAGCCATCAAAAGGGCCACATCTGGCTCACAAGCCATAGGTTCCCGATCCTTTATTTAAAACCTTGGCGTTAATAAAACAAAAATCTAGTATTTACCAAGAAAGGTATATTTTCCATGTTGAAAATGGGTATTTGAAATTTTACTTTACAAACTTTTTTTTAGACATGACACTTTTTATAATAGAAACAGTATATAAACTTAAATACATTAGCATGTGGTATTATTTAATTGATCTGAATTGAATGGTCTGTACATAGCAGACTTTTAGAGATCCTGGCTTTATTTCTTATATTCTATTATCTTCCTTACCAAATGGATTATTGCTTTGATGTAGGGATGATGAATAGTGAAGATCTAACTTACATACATCTTGTGTTTGCAGTCTGCTTATAGTATGGTCATTTCTGGGCTGATCTTTCATTTTATTCAAGAGACTCAATCATGTTTTTATAAACCAAATACTTACTTGATCATATTAGTTTCTCAGTAAATACTGTAGAAGGAATGAGTAGATGTACTATGTACTGTCTTGACCAGAATAATTTTTCCTGAATTATTTTTATAATATTTTCCTTTCCACTGTTTACTGTGGCATAAGTAAAAACAGCCCAAGCTCTTGGGCCTGTTCAGTGTAAATTCATGAGACAAATACTGTCATGTCTGGGTATCAGTTTCCCCACTTGTAAAATGAAGATGCTGACACAGGAAATTCCCGAGGCTCCATAAGCTGATCCCTTTGTCCTTGTCATCACTCAAGGCCAGGCCAGATCTCTGCTTTCTGTAGCACTCTTCCTACCTGGATTCTCCCCTGTGCAGCAGCGCACACACAGTCACTGGGATCAGTGCCATCTCACTCTCTCTGTGTCTGATTTCCCCAGAATTTCCTTGTACTGTTGAAGTAGAAATTCAGATGGAAGCAGGAGTGTATGTCTGTTTAGGTGTGTGCATGTGTGTGTATACAAATAGAAAAATGTTTGTAAAAACAGACATTTACTACCTGTATGTGGACTGGTTTTTTTTTTTTTTTACTTAACTGAAGGAAAGAAAATCAGTTTATTGAACCAGCAAAAGATGATTTGCAGAGCTTTGAAGAACTTTTGACTATCTTCAATTTAGGATGGTGAGACATGGGAGACCCATAGCATCTTGGAGAGGATAGTATGTACAATTTGCAGGCAAGTTATTCTTCGTAATATGTGATGCAAATAGCATTTTTCATTACAAGGAAATGACTTTTATTAGCTTAGCCTAAATAATGTTACTAAGCATATGCAAGTGCCATAACTTAAGTTTAACATTTCTATAATGGAATATATATATGATTATCGACAGAGTTTATTATTTCTCAGGGATGGTAATTTTTTGCTCATGTAGCCTATGGTGATGTGCTGCAGCACCACCCTCCTGCTCACATTATGTGGCGAGGCAAGCATTTCTGGCAGTGATCACAGGATGTTTAGCCTGCATGTAGTGTGTGAGTGCCAAGGATCTTGTGCTGCAGAGTTCCAACTGTTCGCTCTCAATCTTGATCTTGGCTTCAAGAAGGACCACCCCTCATCTGCTACTTGCAGGAAAAAAAACAAAAACTGCTTACCATCACTTAATGTTGTTAAATAACGTATTCAATTTCCTACAGTGTGATTTATTAAAGAAGCAAGCAAACAAGAGACTTAGCCTTTCCAGGGGCAAATAAAGTAGATATAATTACCAATTGGAGTACTTGTTATAATTAAAAAAAATTAAATCTAGATGAAGAATATTAATGGTCACAGTTAAGGAAGGTGGGGTATAAATATTAGATATTGAGGACTTCTTGAATGCTGAAACATATAATTGTGACATCTTCCTCTTGAAGGAAGCTGGGCACGGAGAAACATGCTATGCTTTTGGCAGAAAGTCGCTGGCTCAGTCACTGAGTGGTTTGGTCCCAGCTGCAGGTTGATTGATGGCACCACATTGAAGAGCATCTTAGGGGAGCTGTTTACCCCCATCTTCCATCTGGAGCTGCTGGGATGTAGTTCACTGTGATGATGGCTACTGAATGAGCGGTACTGGCGGGACTTGGGCGACAGGAAGAACGGTGGCTCGGGAGCCAGCCGGAATCGAAGGATGTCAGGGAAATGAGTGGAGCTGAGCACGAAACAGCCAGCTCTCCTCAAACACGATGGGGTGACAATTCGGAAAGAAAGATGGCACAGCTTTTGAAACTACAAAATAAGGAATTATTATGTTCCTTTGTTTATTCACTTAGAGAGGTTACTTCCTAGAGATTTATTTCCGATCTAGGAAACATGCTACTTATGACTGAAATATAAAAACTTTGCTACATCTACCTATTATTTAAAATACATTTGACTGCATTAGATCATAAACTTATTTTAGGGAAGGCATCCACTATATTTATCTGGGCGCATTAACAACCAATGAAGGAGGTGCATTTTTGACCCAGAGGTTCTCTAAGAATCTGCAGTTATTATGTATTAGGGAAAAGACAAGAGGCAAATATATATATATATATATCTCACATATATACATATATAAAAATATAATTATGTATTACATATACTTCTACATAATATATAAAGTTATATATTATATATATATATTTTCCCCTAAATTATGGGGATAGTACTGACAGTCCATGAGAACAGTATAAAAAATGTAGAACAGAAAAGCATGTACAAATGAACACATGTAAGCACGCCACCTGCCAACCACAGACATAGCCAGTGTAAGTGTGAGTACTACAGGGGTGGTGGAGGCCACTGTAGGAAGGAGAGCAGGTCTGCGAAGGGAGCCAGCAGGAGAGAGTCTAGAAACCCTTTGTAGAAGAGAGTTGTAAGCAGAGCTTGACAGGGGCAAGAGATGTTATTTTCTGTTTGTTTTTAGGGGGGAGGTTGTCTCTGCTGCTTATGTTTATGTATTATCACTTTGGCACTGTAGTTTTGCAGTGCTATTATAAAACTTTCATTTTTTCTTTTAAATAAAATCCATCTCCTAAACTATGCTGATAGTTACAGAGCATGGCACGTACGCATTCCAAAGATGAAAAAGAAGTACAACTTTTAAGAAGATTGACTACTTAGGCTAGATCCTGAGTTGGGTTAGAATGGGGGTAGTTTGACTGGCGGAATACAGTCTGTGAGCCTTACTTGTAATCTGCTAGATGAGAGCATCACAGTGGCCAGGTCTGAACGATAGCGGAGAGTGGAGTTAGCTGCATTGCCTTCCTTAGGATTGTTTCTGGGAAGGGATTTAAAGGAGGGAAACGTGAGGTAGTGAGGAACACAGATGAATTATCTGCGTACCTTGATTCTAATGCAAGCAAGGAAAAACCCATCCGAGAAATTATGTTTCTTAGCATGCTTTTTTAGGAAACTCTTGTTCACTTGCTATATGGAGTTTGTGGATTGATTCCATGATTTCCACCATCCTGGTTGTGCCATGTGCTATCTAACCTTGTTCTCTATTTTCACACAAAGTTAATATCATGCTTTAATTTTTCAATAAAATCCATTTCTTGCACTATGCTGATAATTAGATAAAAGCAGGTGGTTTTTTTTGCTAGCAAAATTGCATTTGTGTGTAGTCTTTTGTTTTATAAGCAATATTTTTAAAGCTTGCACCTATATAGACACTATGACTCTTATTAACTGAAGCAAGCACAAACAGACTTGAAATAATTACCACTGAAAATCAGTAGAAGGTACCACTAGGCACCTAATTTGTGCCCATTGCTTTGTATTTGCTTGCTCTTTAATCTCTCCACAGCATTACCAGAGTGTGGAAGTTAAAATGGATTAAACAACTTGCTTGAGCTTATATAGCTAATGAAAGGATGAGCAGGGATTGTCATTCAGCTCTCTGAGTGGAAGCCCACATTTTTCCTACTCAATTTTGTCTGAGTTTTTACTATGCTTGATTATCTGGAGCTTGGGTTTCTCAATTTTTTGACATTCTACCAGCTTCTTGTTAGTTACCTAATCCAGGAAAAATGAAAAAAGGTAGAATTTAAAATTTATCAATCTTGATACTTAGTACAGCTATTGTATAAAGTTTTGCTGCAGAGAAAATGGAAACAAATGCCAAAAATTAGAAGTGTGATTAATAACTATTTTAATTTTTAAAATTCTCTTTCTGGTATAGAGAATCATGACTTAAAAGCAGGAAACAATATGTAAAACTTATGTATCTAAAGTCTACATTTTCAGAAAGAAGATTTTTTGTTTTTACTATGCTCTCATAAAGTGTGACTGACACTATGTTATTAGCTACAAATATTGCTAGATATAGTAAACATTTTATCTCATTACAATTATTTTTAAAGAGATCTTTTTTTAAAATGAGCTACTGTTGTTTATGATTAACTTCTGAAAATTTTATGGAAAATTATTTTCTGAAAAAAATTCTGAGAGAGTTTTAATTTGAGGTCTATTTAGAATATGTGAGTCAGATATTGTTGTGGGTAGAATTGTGCACCCCAAAATATATATTCAGTTCGTAACTACTGGTACTTGTGATGTGGTTTTATTTGGAAATAGGGTTATTGCATATGTAATAAAATTAAGATGAGGTCATACTGGATTATGGTGGACCCTAATACAATGGCTATTATTCTTATAAGAAAAGGGGAATTTGGATAGACAGAGACTCACAGGGGAGAATGCCATGTGAAGATGAAAGAAGAGATTAAAATAATGTGTCCGCAGCCCAAGAGACACTAAGGATTACTAGCAACTCCCAGAATCGAAGAAAGAAGCATGGAACAGATACTCTCTTATAGCCTACAGTGGCAGCCAGGCATGTTGACACCATTTTTGGTGGTGGTGGGGGGTGGTATGAAGAAGACATTCTTCCAGCCTAAAGGATCATTGCAAAGAAAATTAGAATTACAGGTACCTCAAAGATTCTTAGGAATACATCTGACTATCTGTAGCTTAGTTCAGTGTTTTTGTTGTTTTTTTGTGAGGAGGTAATTGCCTTTCTCTCTGAAACTATTTTTCCTTCACAAAGCACGATATAATGAGATAACTAGAAGACAGATCAAATTTCCTTCTGTTCATCATAGAGCCTCTAAATTCAAACCTCAGCATTGTTGAGACTGATCAGGTTTCTCTTGAGCCTATTCTATCTCAGCTCTATAAAACTGAGAAATTTCTCAGGGAAGAGCCATCCAAGATTCCAGTATCTAGGATGTCTGTTATATGTTCAGTTTTCTCCTGGTTAACAGCATATCCAACAACTGAACAAGGGAAGGAAAGTCCTTTTTTTATATCAAAGTATAATTGACATATAGTATTATAGTAGTTTCAAATGTATAACATAGTAAATTAATATTTGAATATCTTGCAAAATAATCAACACAAAAAGTCTAGTTAACATCTGTTACCATACATAGTTACAGATATTTTATTTATTTTTTTAAAAAATTGAGTTTATTGAGGTAACATTGGTTAATAAAATTATATAGGTTTTAGGTGTACAATTATATAATACACCTATGTTATTCTATAATACAATCTATAGTACAGTTCTATAATACATCTTTATATTGTATTTTGTGTTTACCACCCCAAGTAAAATTTCCTTTCTATCACCATTTATTCCTTTACCCGCTTCTACCTCCCCTACCCCTTTTTCTCTGCTAATTAAAAGTTTTGTCTGTGTCTAGGAAGTTTTTTTCTGTTGTTTAATCCCTTCACTTTTCACCCAGTGCCCCAGTCTTGCACCCTTCTGACAGCTGTCAATCTGTTCTCTATATCTATGAGTCTGTTTCTATTTCATTTGTTAGTTTATTTTGTTCATCAGATTCCCCATGTAAGTGAAATCATATGGAACTTATCTTTCTCTGACTGGCTTATTTCATTTAGCATAATAATCTCCAGGTACATTCATGCTGTCACAAAAGGTAAGATTTCCTTCTTTTATACGGCTGAGTAGTATTCCATTGTGTAAATGTACCACAGCTTTTTTATCGACTCATCTACTGATGGACAATTGGGCTGCTTCTAAATCTTGGCTATTGAAAATAATGCTGCAGTGAACACAGGGCTGCACATATATATATATATTTTTTTAATTAATGTTTCAGGTTTCTTTGGGTATATTCCCAGAAGTGAAATTGCTGGTCATAAGTCAGTTCCACTTATAATGTTTTGAGGAAACTCCATACTATTTCCACAGTAACTGCACCAATCTGCATTTTGACCAATAGTGCACGAGGGTTCCCTTGTCTCCATACCCTTTCCAACACTTGTTGGTTGGTTTATTGACAATAGCAATTCTGAAAGGTGTGATGTGGTTTTAATTTGCATTATTCTGGTGATTAATGATATTAAGTATTTTTCATAAGTCTATTAGCCATCTGTATGTCCTCTTGGAGAAGTACAGTGTGTCCGTAAAGTCAAGGTGCACTTTTGACCGTCACAGGAAAGCAACAAAAGACAATAGAAATGTGAAATCTGCACCAAATAAAAGAAAAACTCTCCCAGTTTCATACCTGTTCAGTGCAGTTCGATGTGGGCTCATGCACAGATTTTTTAGGGCTCCTTAGGTAGCTATCCCGTATAGCATCTACAGATTCGTCATTGACTGATGGCCTACCAGAATGGGGTTTTTCCACCAAACTGCCGGTTTCCTTCAACTGCTTATCCCACCGGGTAATGTTATTCCTATGTGGTGGCGCTTCGTTATAAATGCGCCGATATTCACTTTGCACTTTGGTCACGGATTCGAATTTAACAAGCCACAGAACACACTGAACTTTCCTCTGTACCATCCACATCTCGACTGGCATGGCCGTGGGCTGCTCCGCTGTATACACAGTGTTACGTCATCATCTGCGCATGCGCCCATGCTGCCACATCATCCTACAGAAACTGGGAGGGTTTTCCTTTTATTTGGTGCAGATTTCACATTTCTATCTTCTTTTGTTGCTTTCCTATGACCAGTCAAAAGTGTACCATGACTTTACAGACACACTGTATATATTCAGGTCCTTTGACCATTTTTAAATTAAAATTGTTTGTTTTCTTTTTGGTGTTGAGTAGTATAAGCCTTTATAAATTTTGGATATTAAACCCTTATGAGATGTACATTGGTCAGTATACTCTCCCAGTTTAGTGGGTTGTCTTTAATTTATTTTGAGTTTATTCTTGTATATGGTGTAAGAAGGTAGTATAGTTTTATTTTTTTCATGTATCGGTCTAAATTTCCCCAAACCATTTATTGAATAAGTTATCTCTACCCCATGGTATGTCTTGCTTCCTTTGTCAAATATTAATTGACCATAAAGTCATGGATTTATTTCTAGGCTCTCTATTCTGTTTCACTGACCTTGATATGAGACTTCCAGCCTCAGAACTATGAGATAATACATTTCTGTTATTTTATGCCACCCCATTTGTGGTACTTTATTCTGAAAGCCCTTCAAAACAAGTACAGATACATAAAATTAACAACAAAAAATGTGTTGTTCACCTCTAGTAGGTGTTTTCCTTTAAGAGCAGCAATGAGAAGGGATGTGGCTTTCATCAGTGCTATTCCCCATAATACTGTAAGTCTTAGCCACTGCAGCTGAACAAGAAGAAAACCTAAAAGGCATTCAAATTAGAAAAGAAGATGTAAAACTATAATTATTTTGAAAACTACTTGATGTTTTATATAGAGAACCCCAAAATTTCACCAACTACTAGATATGATAAACATATTCAGTCAAGTATCAGGATACAAAATAAATATTTAGAAATCAGTTGCATTTTTATACATCAATAATGAATTATCTGTAAGGGCAATTAAGAAAACAATCTCATTTACAATTGCTTCAAAAATAAAATACCTAGAAATAAATTTAACCAATGATGTAAAAGACTTGTACTCAGAAAATCATAAGGCACCGAAGAAAGAAATGGAAGAAGATACAAGTAAGTGGAAGCATATACTGTGTTCGTGGATAGGTGAACACACAATACATTATACAGATAATGTATTATAGAACTGTATACCTGAAACTTACAGAATTTTAATACCAATGTCAACTCAACAAATTCGATTAAAAATAAAAAAAGTAATGAAATAAAAGTACAAGTAAAACTCAAGATAACTATTAAAAAGGAGAGAGTAATAAAATCATTTAGAAAACCAAACACTAGTTACATATTATATATCATATTTGGTGTATTTGCATTTGTAATCTTGCTAATCCTTCAGTAAACCCCATGAGATATAAAGATCATGGACAATTTCCTCTATTTTTTCAGTCAAGAAAAACAGTGTCAAGGCTGTTTAAGGACTTGGCCGAGGCTGCACAGTGTGTCATTCACAGGATCAGGATCCGACTTTCTAATCCAAGTCCTCTGACTCAAGTGTTAACCAGTTGCCTCTCTTTTGCTACACTATTGAGATGACCTTCTGTCCACCAATCCGGAATATAAAATGTGTTACAAAACACATACGGACTGAAATAAAACTCAGTAAAAGGGATGCAGAAATGGTTTCTTACTTGGAGACCAGAAGCTTGACTCTGAAGAGTCAGATCGGGTCTATGTGATTCAGACATTTATATGTATTAATGTGAACATTTTAGAAAAGGAGTTTTTTTTGCAGTGCTTAAACCTACATTTACTAAGAAGAAGTAGAAGCAATCCACAGACATGTAAAGTGAACAGACATGCAGTGGATTTGATACCAATATTCAGTTTGCTGACAACGTTTTACTTATGGCTGAGATTTATCTCTAACTGGTCTTGTGGGATCCTCTACATTGTACCCCAGGGATTTTCTAGAGCATTTTACTAAGTCTCAGTATTGACTTTTGCAATGGACCCAACTATAGGAGATTTAAGTACTGGGTGTTGACCAAACTGACTCCCACAATGGTGGCATAATGGTCTTATCATCATGCCCTAAATCATGCCCTAAATTGTGTAAGTGCATGTTCACAAATGCCTTTCAACTGTCTTCCCAAGGCAGAACAATTTATAGACTCTCTTCTCATCTTGTCTGTGTATTCTCTTATTCCCTCACCAAAACAAAACTCACCAGGGATTTTTGCCCTAGCAAAGATGTACTGATATATATAAAAATACTTTCTTTTCTTCACTTTTTTCTCTCTCACATAGCCGTTTTGACTTAGTTGTTCTTACAACAGACTTTTCCTTGCTTTTCCCTTGCATGTATCTTTGCAAGAAGGATGTTTCTAGCTACTGCAGTCTAACTCTGCACGCTCTGAGCAGGTCATTATGGCTAAGGAAGAGATTCCTTCAGCTGTTCTGAAGTTCCTTTGTTTTTTTATATATTATACATGATTCCAAGCCCATCTTAGACATTTTTATTTGTTTTTTATTCAGCATTCCACTGAGAATGCATTTTCCCTTCTTTCCTTATGAAATGTACAAATTTTCAAAATCCCCTACGTTAGAATTGAAGATAAAGTAAAAACTAAGAAAAATAATACTTTATTCCCCTTCCTCAAAATTATACACACAGAGTACCCACTAGAGGGCGTCATTGGGCTGTTATGGTGTGCTGTGACCTGCTACCACAGAGGGATTATCACCTGACCGTCTTGCCTCTCTGTAATGGGCAGTGTGGATAGCCTGGAGTGTAAGAAAGGAAGCAGTGATGCGTCATGGATTCATAAGGTTCTGTGTGTGCAAATGGAAAAAACAGAAGTTTTGTATATATTTTTTAAATTTTATGAACGAACTCCCAAGATACACTATTCTTCACAAATAAGCACACACATACTCTCTATAAAACAACACTTCAAAAAACCCTAAAGATACTTGGCTTTAGTAGAAATACTATTTTCATTAGAGCTCAATGAATCCAAGTACTGCTTTTGGTCACACAGATAGATGCATTTTTTTTTTTAAATCAGAAAGATTCATGGAGCGAAACATTTCCCCAAGCTTTACTGTACATTACTTCCCGTCACCCCTAATGACTAAGTTTGACTATGAAAAAATTCATTCTACATATAGATACTACAATATCAACTCAGATCAACACTCACTAGACACCAACATACCATACAAACATTATGATAGGCTTTTTACATGTTCACATTTAAAAGGCCAGTTTTTTATTGTTTTTTTAATCTGTGAGGGCTATTAAACTTTATAATGCTTCTATGTCAATACAGTTTGTAGTTGCTACCTTGAGCCCTTTTAAGTGTTTTAGCCTGCTTTCTTGCATTAGATTTTCAAATAAAATGAAATCAGCAGTGTTCTTTTTAATGTTAAAAAACTATCATTAAAAAATAATTCAGGTTCTTTTATCTTTGCTTATAGAGGTCATTTTCAAATTCTTCATCAGTTAGACTTCCTAGTTTTTTATGTTCATATTGTCAGTTTCTTGGTTTGGGTTTTCTTTTCTTTTTTTTCTTTTTCTTTTTTCTTTTCTTTTTTTAGGTGAAAGGAAGGGAGATAGTGAGGCAGACTCCCTCACGCACCCTGACCAGGATCCACCTGGCAACCTCATCTAAGGCCAATGCTGGGGTATCAGGCTATTTTTAGTACCTGAGGCTGACACACTTGGACCAAGTTAATTAATACCACAGTCTTTCTGATTGGCTATTGCATATTTTATTAAAATAATACTCAGAAGTATTGGGCTGGCCTGTAATGTGGCCATTTGGACCAACTGGTACATGTGAAAGTTTTTGCTTTTTCCTGCTTTTACCCTGTAGAAATACTTCTTAAAATCCAAGATGACCTTAGAGAAAATAATGACATTAACTTTCCTCAGTAATCCCTTGAATTGGTTTCAGAAATTTATAATTTTCATATCCACCCTTCACATTCAAGGAGATCTTCTTGCAATTTCTCTTCCTTAAATCCTCTTAACTATCATTACTCAAAGGTAGGTAATAATTTTAACTAAAGTCTGTTGACTATTACTTAAAATAATGCTCTTGCTTGTCTACAGTTTCACTTTTCATCTATATATTGCTTAGTCTTCAATGTATACACTAGCTCAGTGGTCCTTTAACCTTTTTTCAGTAACTCTTTATACCCTTAAAAGTTATGGAGAGGCCCTGGCCGGTTGGCTCAGCGGTAGAGCGTCGGCCTGGCGTGCGGGGGACCCGGGTTTGATTCCCGGCCAGGGCACATAGGAGAAGCACCCATTTGCTTCTCCACCTCCCCTCCTCCTTCCTCTCTGTCTCTCTCTTCCCCTCCCGCAGCCGAGGCTCCATTGGAGCAAAGACGGCCTGGGTGCTGGGGATGGCTCCTTGGCCTCTGCCCCAGGCGCTAGAGTGCCTCTGGTCGCGGCGGAGCGACCCAACGGAGGGGCAGAGCATGCCCCCTGGTAGGCAGAGCATCGCCCTCTGGTGGGCAGAGCGTCGCCCTTGGTGGGCGTGCCGGGTGGATCCTGGTCGGGCGCATGCGGGAGTCTGTCTGACTGTCTCTCCCCGTTTCCAGCTTCAGAGAAATACAAAAAAAAAAAGTTATGGAGAGCCTCAGGAGCATCTATTCATATCTATTATATTTATTGCATTAAATATAGAAACTAAGATTTTAGAACATATATATATATATATTTTTACAGAGACAGAGAGAGAGAGTCAGAGAGAGGAATAGATAGGTACAGACAAGAATGAAGAGAGATGAGAAGCATCAATCATCAGTTTTTCGTTGTGGGACTTTAGTTGTTCATTGATTACTTTCTCATATGTGCCATTGACTAGGGTGCTACAGCAGACCGAGTAACCCCTTGCTCAAGCCAGTGACCTTGTGCTCAAGCTGATGAGCTTTTTGCTCAAATCAGATGAGCCCGCACTCAAGCTGGTGACCTCAGGGTCTCGAACCTGGATCCTCTGCATCCCAGTCCGACACTCTATTCACTGTGCCACTGCCTGGTCAGGCTAGAACCTATTTTTAAAGTAACATTTATAAATATGTTACTTATCAACATAAGTAATATAGTTTTAAATGAAACATTATTACTACCTTAAAAATATTAGTGAGAAGATTGATATTGTTTTGTATGTACAACCCCCTTACATCTGGTTTAACAGAAGAATGACAGCTGGATTCTCATCTGCCTCTAAATTCAACCTGTTGTGGTAGTCTGTTTTAAATGAAGTATATGATGACAGTTTGGCTTCCCACAAATACATAGTTGGGAAAGGGAGGTGAGCATACTTAAGAGCCTTTACATATAGTTTGCTAGAAACCACTATCAAACATTGATTGGTTGATTGCTTTTTCTTCTATTGTACCAAATCTTAACCAGAAGCAGTATCAAAAGAAGTAGTTGCAAGGGGAATTCAAAACTATTATAAACATATCAAGCTCTATTACATTATTACATCCAAATCCATTGATCATGATAGTATATAATATTGCAATATCATGTATTAGTCATTTGGAAAGTATTGATTCCCTGAGTTATGCATGTTTTTCAAATGTTCACACATATTGTTGTATAATATTAAAAACCACATTTTTTAAGATGACCGATGATCTCATCAGAAAAATGTTTAAGTCTTTGAAAGCTGCCAGGCTTATCATAGTGGATGCCATTTTTAAAGTTTGAATTTTTGTTTTATAATCTCAAATTTTATCTTTGGTGACAAATAATATTCCTTGAAGTGACTGACTTACTGTGTTATTTTTGAAAAAAATGCCTACCAAATATCTGTAACTAAATAACTGCACTTTATCTTTTGGTTGTTCTTCAAGAAAGAAACATAAAAATGGGGCTATGTTAGCTCACAACTCAATCACACGTTTCTCTTTTAGGCAACAGTCATACTTCAATCTACAACAGAAGTGCTCTGTGTGTACTTCCTAACTTGTGGGTATGATAAAGATGTCCACTCAAGGGTTGAGATTTAATGAAGTAATTTTTACTCCTTTAGTATTTTAAAGGGAAACTGATATTCTAAATAAATGCAGGTGTGTCATGGTGGAGCAACTATGACTGCTACTACAGTTTTGGTGACTCTAAAACACTAGCTATATGTGTGCTCAGGTGCCCGTAGTTTGCCCACCATTGATTTTGCATCATCAGGCAAAGGCAAATATGTTCGTCTCAGTGATATTATTGAAATAGTTCTGCCCTTGTGGATCTCCTGAAAGTGTTTCAGAGAATATTTTATGTCTGCAGACCACACTTCGAGAAGTCCTGTACTAATTCAAAACCCTTTCTTGAACCCTAGATCCATGTATTCATTGGTCTACTAGATATCTTATAGGCACTGTGAACTCAAGAATTTTAATTGGATACTGGTCACTTTCCTTCTCTTCTCCAAGCTGCTGTTCTTTCATTTTCCATCTCACTCACTTGTCTTCATTCTCCAATTCATTCATGTCAAAAACCTAGAAGTCATTCTTGGTTTTTATTTCTCTTTAACCTCTTTTGCCTAATTAGTCGCTAAATCCAGTCTCTCAAGTATACTTTCTGTCTAACTCTATCAAGATTGAAAGTTGGTTCAAGGCTTCAGTAACTCAGACAACTGACTGTAACTAGTTACCCTTTTATCGCCAAGTCTCTCTCTTCTATTTACCCTCCACATGCCCTCTAGGAGTTAGCTTTTAGAAAAGCTAATCTAAATAATGCAAAAGTGACCTTGGCTCTCTGTGTTAGAGTGTTTCATTGCAAAACATTTTAAAACAATTTTTAAATAAGAACATTGAATGCATTTTGCTTGAAAAAAAAATAGGTGACTCACAGAGCTTGGCATATAGCAAGCTCTTAATAAATGTTTATTAGCTTTTGTCAATTTTTCCCCAATGCCTTTGCCATTATATTGTGTTAGGTGATATGTTGGTGTTACAGTTACTTTCCTATTTTTTATTTTATTCCCAAGGCATAGCACAATGTTTATAATATAGTTGATGCTTAATAATTATTGGTTGAATGATAAAAAGTTTAATTTCAATTATCTACAAATATAGACATTCTTAGTTTTATTACTCTTTATGTTTTTAGTGTTTTAATTCTTGAAGATGTAACTAATTACCAAATGAAAATATACTGTTAATAGTTTAACATATGTTACCTAAATTGTATAAAAAGATAAGCTTACAAACATATTGACCTCAGGTTGGCAGAATCGCTAGCCCATTTTTAGTGATGTATTTCCTCTAAAGTCCTAAAATATCAAAGACTTAACCTGCTTCTGGTTGGGCATGACAAGATGTGGGCAAAGTTCCCCACACTTCTGAAATTATTAACACTATTTAGTGCCTGTCACCTGTACATTTTCTTTCTTCCTTCCTTTCTTTTCTTTTCTTTCTTTCTTTCTTTCTTTCTTTCTTTCTTTCTTTCTTTCTTTCTTTCTTTCTTTCTTTCTTTCTTTCTTTTCTATTTTGGTGGTAAGGTAAGGAGGAGTGGATCCATGCTTTTGTTAGATTCTCAAGAGAGATATGTTACCCAGACAAGTAAGGTGTCAGGTAACATAGTACCAGGGCATGTCAGGTTCTATGACCGACTACTGGGATGAATTTTTTAGCAGGGAAAAATTTTGGAACATGTCAAATTACACAATAAAGGCAACTGTCTTATAATAAGGACTGAACTTTGAAAATAAATGATCTGAAGTCCATGACCTTGAATTCAAGTAACTGACCCCTGAACAGGAGCTAATAAATAAAATTATTAATTCATATTCTCTATTTTATTCATGCTTCTTTTGAGCTTCCCTTGGGTTTGTTGCCAATGCTGCGGGGACTCACACAGAGCTTGTCATGATTATAACCTTGGGGTTGATTTCTTTGGTGTAAGTCTCCTGACTTTTTCTTTCATCCTTTACATGTTCTCAATGTGATGCTGCTTACTTTTTATTTTTAGAACAGAAATCAGAATAGATCTAAAAACACAACATTGTAGCTTCCCCTTATCAGAAAGCCCGAGCAGAGAAAAAGGAGCTGTTCTTTGACCTTATATCTTTTGAAAACATGTTTGTCATTGAAATTTTTTTACCATGCTACTTTTGAACTTTGAATTGACTATGTGAATAGTTTAACTAAAACTCAGTAACAAATTTGAACATCCACTTGGATGAAATATACAGTCTAAATTTAAGATCATAAACAGAACAGGACTAGGTCGAGAGCCTAGAAACAGTGGGGTGAATGCCAAAACTACTCAGCGCAGGGGTTTTTACTAACACTTTTCATCTGAAATTTCCCAGGCGTTGTTTGTGAGTAACAGGCTAGGTTAGGATCTAGCATCCAGTCCCCTCTCCATAAGATAACTGTATGTCTCCATTTGCCCAAGACAATCCCAGTTTATACTCATTGCCATGGAATCTTGTTGGTTCCATTTTCACCTCAAAAGTATTTCAGTTTGGATAGCAAATTGTATGAACATACTCTATGCCACTACCAATGTTATGAGTCCACTGATGCTTCTAGAATTAGGTAAATATACACTGTTAATTAGAACCAAAAGAGAAAGTGAGACAGTGAGATGGCGAGGCATTGCAGCCTTTTTGTAGAGGCATAAACTCATAGCCTAGGGAAAAGGCTACAGATTGTGCTGCCTTAAAGATTTAACATTATATCAGAGATGTGAAGCATGAGTGCATAGAATAACCTGACTTCATCATTCAGTGTGTGGACAGCATTTGGCTCAGTGGTCTGTGCAAGGGGATTGTGATCAAGATCTTGTCAACAGAAAATGGAGAAATGCCTCACTAGATACCACGGTCAGCCTTTCTTCTTGTGATGTATTTCATTACCGCTTGATGCAGGTTGCTGAATTAACCTGCAAGAACAGACTGTGACGAGGATTTGGGATCATAGGTGTCTTCTGGTGCTCCCGGCTGTCTGATTGATACGAAATATGTGTTCATCTGAATCTCTGATTATCCATTTTTCCCCCATTTGTAGCTTTAGTAAATAAAAAGTAGAACCCTTTTTTAAATTGCATAAAAATAAAAGTATTGCTAAACACTTTAAAAATAATGCACTGGAACAGCTGCCTTTGAGTGGTTTGATGCCTTTCTTTGTGACTCTTGACTGTTAAGATTCAAAGAGAGACCCTGGGACTTTGATCTTTCCTCACTGTTCACTTATTCAACTCTGTTGGTGTTTGTGTGACTCAGGTCTGGTAGCATCACTGGTTTCACTTTTCAGTGCAAATATGCTTGTTCCGTGGCCACCCCTGCCACAGGAGACAGATGTGGGTAAGAAGGAAGACGCTCTTCTTTCTTAGTAACTCTTCATTAGACCCACCTTATTACTCTTGCCCCCGTGAAATGAGAAACAAAATTGATACACTTCATTGCAGTGGAATTCTGTCTAAGCTTCAGAATTTTCACTGCAAATTTTCTTCCTTCCTTTTTCTCTTTTTAAGAAAGAACTATCTCCCGACTCTTAATTTTTATTTTTCTGTCCCTGGAGTTTATGCACATTAAAATTCAGTTCCTTGCCATAAATCTTTGTCATAGACTCTTTTCAGAAACAAACTACTTTTAACACAGAACTTTTGGTTATAAGGGCTGGATTTCATAAAGAACTTTTAAAGTTGTTTGATTTAAATATGAGCTTTGGCCAGATTTAATGCTGTTTTATAATAAATACTTTGTCTTCTTCAGGTATTCTGTTCATACTTCCCATTTTAGAAACAGCCAGGAATATATTCCTTTCTTTGCTTCTGCTTTTGTCCCACCTATTCATCTGCCCAGCTCAGTGTGTAACAGCTGTGCAACTTGCGCCTTAGTAAAGTCCACAGTGCAGAATATTTCAGGAATAAAGGAATATTCAGGAGAAGAAGAGTGAAATGTGGGAAATATCACGTGATGCTAATTTACACATGCTCCTTTAATGAAACGCTGGCTAACGTACATTGGGAAGACACTGCACAGTACACCATTTGCCATAAAAATGCTATCCATAAGCTCTTTTTGGTTTTAATATTTCATAGGAGCAGTGATCTGTGGTAGAGATTTTGGGAAATGCTGTGCTTGTCCTATTGAGTGTAAACAGGTGTGATTGCATATGTGTGAATACCTCTTCATGTTCCAATATGTGACTGTGCGTGTGTTCATGCATGCATATAGCTATCTATAATAAAGGTCGGGCCGTGGGAGGCTCTATGCTAGTGGCACCCCATCTGCACGTGTAGATTGATGCCCGCGTGAGGGACGTGTCTGTCACTCCATGGGTGAGTGTGCAGGTAAGTGTCAATGAATATACTTTATGTCGGCAGTTCCTGTGTAAGACAAGGTGAGAATCAGTTTTCAGCATGACTGGTTCCAGGCCAGCAGACGATGGTGATTGGCATGAAGCCAAGATTACTTTTTCCTCACCAAATTACATATACAGATCTGCTGGCATAGGGAACTTCCATTTTAAAAAATTGCGAGAAAGTTAACTGTGAGGTTAGAGTGAAAATTAGAGCTGTGTTGAAAGAAACCTAGGTAATTGAAGTGCCAGGGCCTCCAGTACTATGGGTAATTGTGGCTTCATTGTTTAATGTATGTGAAATTCATATAGACCAGGGCAGAATTATTCCTATTTACGTATTCTCTTCTGCTTGTATAGGGCAATGACCCACTAATTATCACTCTTCAGATCACTTAGTGTTGCAATTACCATTCACTCCAAAGTGTGTGCTTTTGATTTCAGTGCCTAGATCAGAGGGTAGCTTGGAAAATTATGTTTGGTTAATGGTTAAGAGCTCTCTCCCACTCTCCTCTTTTGATAACAGTGCTGCCTTCATTGTATGCTTTTGTACATGAATAAAGATACTGAATTGCTTCCAAAGGGAAGCATGCAAGTTATTTGACACAAGGGCTTCCCATGTCTTATCCCTGGTGAAATCTCAGTGCCCGCCTGTGTTTAGAACTCCTTCGGGTCTGTGACAGATTGTATAATCACAACTGAATCCCTAGAGAAATGCTTCCTAGATTATCACTGTTTTAAAAGCAGATCTATGTCACAAAAGAGGCCGAGTTAAAGTGACCTGAGTAGAAGCTGATAGGTCGTGAAGGTGAATTAGCCTCTGAGATGTCAGTGGGTGCAAATCACCGCAGGGGGCTGTGACCGAGGGATGGAAAGGTCTTTTCTGGGTTAGCTGCTGGGCCAATTAGGTGCTAATAGCAGCACAGAGCTACTCTTTTGGTGGAGTTAGAGGCCCGCTGAGATCAGTGTCAGTAGGATTGCAAAGATGAGCATTTTGTCATGATATGAAAACAATAGATACTTTTTAACCTTCTCTTTTTACAACATACTACAAAAGCACACAGAGCTAGCCTGTCAATGAGTTTTACTTTCCTAAGGACCTTTGCCTTCATTAAAAACAAATATCCCACCTCTTCACTATTTTAGCTTATGTCTTTTTTTTTTTTACCTTTACCTTATTGATCAACATGCATTTCAGATATACCCTTGAAAGACTGGCCTTATAGCATATATCTGGTTTTGAATTATAGTTTTTGCTCTTAGAATATTGGGTATGAGCTGCTTTCGGGACTAGTTTGTGCTCTAATCATAAAGAAATGTAAATGTGGTTAAAATTTGGCAAATCCATTTTAAAATCACACATTTTAAAAGACAAGCCAATTATTTTATTTTATCAAATTAATGTCTCATGGAATTATTCAAATAAAGTAATAATTATGATGCTATAAACAATTCTATAACAAAACAATATATAGAGTAAAATTTGTAGTATTTACCGTATGACAAGATTCCATAATATTAGTTTGGAGTCCTGAGAGGTTTGTTTATAAGGACAGCCCTGGCCTTTTTTACCTCGATTTCTTGCTTGAAGTAGTGACTTTTGCTCTTGCACCATCTTGGCAGTAAATGTCAGAAAAAGAAATCTGTCAGGAATATTAATCTGACAAGGAGAAATTGATAGTATGAAACTGAGCTTATTCCTAATGTTAAAGAGGACCCACAGGAAGACAACGCTTAGGCAAGAGGAATGTATCAACACACACGCATGCACACCCATGCACGTATAGTGCGCACACCACACACTGAGATAGAACCGTTCTTGGTGGTGGTGGTAGAGGGGGGTGGGATGGCCCTTTCTGCTACCTTTTATCAATTCCATGAGTACACAACCTACTCTATGTCCTCATTCTGTGCACACTTCTGTGGTATTTGAAAAATGATACCTTTATCTTGGAAAGTGATAAAATACTGGGTAAAATATATTAGATCCGTTAGCTCTCTCTCACTCCCCCCTTTGGCTAACAGTGCTGTCCTCAGTGTATGCTTTTGTACAGGAATAAAAGTTCAGAGTTGCTTCTAAGTAAAAGCAACTTTGACATAAGGGCTTCTCAGGCCTTATCCCTGGTGAAATTTAGTAAACTGAGAAGAGAGTGTTTAAAAAAAAATCATAATTTTTGAAAACGTCTATCAATAGTCTCTTCCAATACCACTCAATTGTAGTATTTCCAGGAAAACATGTTATGAAAAATTTTGTTATGAAAATAATTTAATGAGAAAAAGAGGGAAAGGGCTAAGTTTTTAAGGCAACAATAAAGTTACTGGTTTTTTTTTCTTTTTCAGAAATTTCAATAACAAGGGGATTTTAAATAGCTCTGAGAGCTCTGGCCGGTTGGCTCAGTGGTAGAGCATCGGCCTGGCGTGCAGGAGTCTCGGGTTCGATTCCTGGCCAGGGCACACAGGAGAAGCGCCCATCTGCTTTTCCACCCCTCCCCCTCTCCTTCCTCTCTGTCTCTCTCTTCCCCTCCCGCAGCTGAGGCTCCGTTGGAACAAAGTTGGCCCGGGCGCTGAGGATGGCTCTGTGGCCTCTGCCTCAGGCTCTAGAATGGCTCTGGTTGCAACAGAGTGACGTCCCAGATGGGCAGAGCATCACCCCCTGGTGGGCGTGCTGGGTGAATCCCGGTTGGGCGCATGTGGGAGTCTGTCTGACTGCCTCCTGGTTTCCAACTTCAGAAAAATACCAAAAAAAAAAAAAAAAAAAAATAGCTCTGAGACCTAAACATAGGGAGCAAGTCCGGCATTCAATCATATGCATCTCTGCTAAGGAGTAATGGGAACTTCTGTTCACTAGGATACCTGTACCAGTCATTGTTGTGAACACGAACACAAATCACCTCAGATTCATTAGCCGTCATGCACCAGAATTTTTCTCCCCAGCCCTGGCCCTTCCCAAATTGCATTCTAATCTATTGTGGTTAGCATAATGCAAGACAACCCTAATTAATCTTTTCTGTCATATCCAGTGCTTGTTAAGAAAACTTAATCTGATAGATGCCATTTAAAAAAGTTTTTTTTTCTTTTGGAATGGGGAAGCAAATGTTCATGACAGACAATATGTAGTGAGCTGGGTCACTCCACGAGGTGCAGACCATCAGGACTTGGCAAAGGCCATTAAAGGGCTTTCCAAACTGGACTCAAAAAACTGCTAATTTGTGTTTTGGAGAGAAGAGGGGTTCTGACTTGGTGTAACTTACACCTCCATTTACCTAGATGCAAGAGATGGGAGTATAAACCCCCTTTGTGTCTTCTCTCAAGTGTTCCCAGCTTTGTTGGGTTTCTTCTTCACTCTAGGTCTTGAGACCTGTTCATCTTATTCATTTCTGCTCTGCTTTAACTTCGCCTTTCACTGGAGAATGTGTGGGCTTGTCTGAGGCTTGGTAAAAAGCACCCAGAGACCACAGAGAGGAAAATAGGAGCAGATATGGGAGGATGGAGGCATTGGGAAGAAAAATAGGAGTAAACAGGGGTCTGGAAAGAGAAAAAGTGAAATAAACCACCTCTCATTTCCTTTATATATCATGCTGAAGAACTTAGGAAACTCCTTTGCTCTCTGCAGCCCTGCTGGGTTTTATGTGCGTTTGACAATTTCATCTTAATCTTTCTGTCTCATTTGTTGCTGGAGGCTGCCTGGCCCTCTCTGTGCTGGTCAACACATGGTCTGTTGCTGTTGTCACTTGCTTGTCATCTTTATGGGCAGTGCCATGGGCATTCACATCTTGTCAGCCATGTCAGTAGTCTGTACCTATCAGCATTACAGTTGTCGCCTTCTTGATAGACACCTTTGAAAAGTGGTTAGCAGTTCACTTTTTAAACCATGTACGTGTGTCATCTTATAGACCAGGTAGAAAAAAATGAACTAAGAGATTTGGAAGCAGGAGATATGAAGATCACTAAAAATAAAATTTTCCATCAAAATGCTGAGCTTGACGATTATCAAAACCAAACTAGATAGAAGAAAAGTGATTCTAACATAATGGACCCAACTTGTATATCTATATTACACTTCATGCAACAAGACATGTTTTGGTCAAAAGCATTTGTATCATCCATTTACCCAGAAGAAAAAAAAAAGGTTAAGCATTAATAGTGATTTGGTTCTGAATGGTAAAATTCTGAGAATTTATTTTGTTAATTTAACAAATGTTTCTTTACATTTCAAATTTTTCACTCCATGAGCATTAAAAGACTGCTACTCTTTTATTGTAAAATAAGTACACTTATAATTACAGAAAATTTAAGAAGCAAAATTGATAAAGAGGCATATATGTCATTTAGTGTTTTGTTGTATGCTTGTCCTCTTCATGTTTCATTAACCATTCACTCACTATTCAGTGCTTTTGGTAGGGGTTGGGGGTGAGGGATACTACCAGCAATAAACTGTTTTGTGAATGGCCTGACAAAAATCAATATTTTTGTCAAAAGTGCTATAATTATCCATTTCATAAGAGTTATAGAAAACTATAAATTTTTCTACTTACACAATTTGCTATTCACTAGACGGTTATCTCCTTCAGACCAATAATTATTTTATTTATCTTTACATTGACAACCTTCATTCAATGTCTAAGATAGATGGAAAAAATAATTGTTAAATAATTTAGTGAATAAATTTAAAGCATTTGAGTTACCTTTGTAGAATCTGGGCAGTCTAGAGCACTTTTACAAAAAATATCTGTACACTTGATTTAATGTGATCCTGGATTTGATCATATATACACTAAATTTATCACTGTTTGTATTTTTTAAAAATTATTATTCAATGAGAGGAAGGGAAGCAGAGAGACAGACTCCTGCATGTGCCCTGACCGGGATCCATCCGGCAAACCTTACTAGGGGGCAATGCTCTGCCCATCTGGGGTGTTGCATCATTGCTCAGCAACTGAGCTCTTCTTAGTGCCTGAGGCAGAAGCCATGGAGCCATCCTTAGTGCCTGGGGCCAACTTGCTCCAGTTGAGCCATGGTTGCAGGAAAGGAGGAGAGAGAGAGAAAGAGAGAGAGAGAGAGAGAGAAAGAGAGAGAGAGAGAGAGAGAAGGAGGAGGGGTGGAGAAGCAGATGGGTACTTCTGTGTGCCCTGATTGGGAATTAAACCTGGGACATCCACACACCTCTACCACTGAGCCTGAGCCAACCTGCCAGGGCCACTATCTGGAAATTATAGATATATTTTTACACTCTGGTTTCTCTTCAGATTGCATAAATCTTTCCCTTTTACTATATATTTATTTTATTTATTTGTTATTTGCTTTTTTTCTCTCCCACTCAAGTCAAATAAAAATAAAGTAAAAAGTCAAGTCCCAAATAGCAGGGACATTGTTTGTTTCTGTGCCAATTACGTAACTAACACCTATGCCTCAAATGGCACCAAGTAGATAATAAAAGTGTTGGATAAATGAATACAATGTTTATTTCTTTTTTAAAAATTAAGTGAGAAGTGGGGAAGCAGAGAGATAGGTTCCTGCATGCTCTCCAACCGGGATCTACCCAGAAAGTCCCCTACTAGGTGATGCTCTGCCCATCTGGGGCCACTGCTTTGTTGCTCAGCAACTGAGCTATTTTAGTGCCTGAGGTGAGGCCATGGAGCCATCCTCAGTGCTTGGGTCCAAATTGCTTGAACCACTTGAGCCATGGCTTTAGGAGAGAGACATAGAGATAAACAGAGAAGCAGATGGGTACTTCTCTGGAATCGAACCCAGGACATCCACATACTGGGCTGATGCTCTACTGCTGAGCCAACTGGCCAGGGCACAATGTGTTTCTTTAAAATTATTAATGTAAGGGACACTTAGAGTTAGGTTATATAGAATTATACAGTGAAGACAATAAAATCACTCATAATGCAATTATGTGAAGATAATCACTGTTAAATAGTTACTATATTTTCTTCTAAGTTTGTTATATGCATGTAATATAAACATAAGATTCTAATTATAAAAATAAAATTATGGTATATATGCATTACATAAATGATTGTTATCTGATTTTTCTCATTTTTGATGTGAGATGGACACCATCAGTTGTAACAGCTGCATAATATTTCACTACAGTTTTTTAAACAGTTTGCAACATAGGCTTGCATTTTGTGGAAAGGGAAGACACTTTGGAATCAGCCCAGGTTTGAACTCCGATTCTTTCCTTTACTACCGGTGTAATCCCGGGGCTGTGACTAACGTTTCCATGCTGTTGGAGCAGTGTAGGAGCGGAGAGGGAACAAAGGAGGCCTGGAGAAACAAGGATGAGGGACAAGGAGACAGAGTCCTGGAAAGAAGAGAGAGAGGAGTAGGCAGGCTGGTGAGAGGAGCCAGCTGGATTCCAATATCACATCAGAGTTTTCAATGCAGTGTCTTCCCCCTCTGTGTTCTGTTGCCAAAGGTACCTCGCCGCCATCAGGGGGATGGGCACACATTGCCCCCTTCTCAAAAGCTTCTGCCTTCCGCTCTCATGACCAATAATAAACACGTCCAGCCAGTAACTTTCTTCTACAACAAAACCCAGCCTGCCAGTAACCTTCCTCTACAACAAAAAACACTGGAGTAGATCAAACTATAGTGTTTAAAGCAAGACAGAGAAAGAACCTATTATGTTATATTAGACACACTGACAGAATCGTATCAAGTTTAATTGTTTTTATGACTTGGAACCAAGACACAATGGCTAGTATTACTTTTCAGAGCTGAATTCAGAACATTTCAATCAAATTGAAACCAATATTTATTTAATTATAAAATCAAATAATTATTAAACCTTATGAGAAAAAGCATTAGATTAATAGATTTTAAATATTTGCATAATTAAACTAATTATATTAAAATAGGATGATAATAGGTTAAAGTATAATTCATTGCAATGCATTTGTATTTCTGGCTACTGGTTTCAAAATGATTGAGATGAGAGTTGGCTAACATTAAGATACAACCAAAGCCATCTGAATGGTCATTACAAAAAATAAAAAAAGATGCTACATAGGAACAAAGTAACCCTGAACAGAAGTCATTATGTTCTTTGTCTCAGAACAGTAGTATGACACAAATTCAAAGTGGAAGTCAGGATAACCAGTTCCCTTTTAAAGGAAATACAACATTCTATGCTATTTCTAAATGACTCCTCAGTCTGATTGCTTCTTTCTTGATTATTCATGCACCATCAACTATAGAGCACAGAATTGCTGTACTAAGTCAGATATATTACATTCTGCTGCCAGCTGAGCAGGAGGGTTTGAGTTTGATATGCTTTCTCCAATGGCACTGGTAAAGGCGAAGCCAATTCCATCATCTTTGCGTGGCCTCTATATCTTCCAATCATGGATTTATTCAAACACGTTTAGCAATTACTTCCATCTCTTCTTGTACAAAGTCATGTATATTTATTATTCTGAGTGTAAAGTAGCACTTTGTATTTTAGTTTTAGTTCAGTTTAACATCATTTTATCATGTCCTATGGACTAGACATTGTGCTAGAAACTGGAGGTGTAAGATGTGGACGCCCCTGCATTTTGGTCCGCAGTCTGGCAAGGGAGACAGACAGATTAAGAGATAAAGCTGATATAGTGGGATGAGGGAAGTTATAATAGGAGCTAAATTTCTGAGTATCCAATGTTATGAAACTGGTAAGTGATAGGGCCAGGAATCAAGCCTAGTATGTCTGGCACTAAAATCTATTCTCTTAGCTACTGTGATAGTCAAGCAGAGAAGGTGCATATATATGTATGTGTATGAACACAAGGAGTGGCATCGACCCAATCCAACCTTTGAGTCAGGGAAGGCTTTCCTTTATGGTCCCCTACACTTATGCCTTAAGATAATCAAGAATTAGCCAGGTGAAGGTACAAGAAGCACTTTCTGTGCAGGTGAAAAAGCTCAAGGAAAATATTAAAATGAAAACTTATGGCTTGTCTGGATTAGAGAACCGGGAATGATTTAGTAAAATAGAAACCTAACTTAAAATGGCCCTGATCTGTGCCCTCTAAAACATTATAAACACTGTTATAGGTTAAGGGGATTCACTGATGGATTTAAAGCAAGGGACTAATGTTTCAGATGCCCATTTTATTAAGTGCAATGAGGAGGATGGGTCTGAGGTAAAAGTGGAGGCATGGGAACCAGTTAGGAAATTCCTGTTATAGTCTGGATGATATTTGTTTAACTAAGATGTAACAGTGGCGATGCGGGCATGGAGTAAGGAATCAAGAGATATTTAAAAGGTAGAATCGATGAACTCTATAAAGTGGCAGTATAATATGGTAGTGTCAGACAGTCTAGGCTCAAAAACTGATCTATTACATAATAGTCATGTGACCTGGGACAAATTATTCAACTTCTTTAAGATTCTGTTTCCTCTTCTGTCAAATGGGGTTAATAGAACCTACCTCATCGGGTTGCTATGAGGATTAAATATTAATGTGTGGATAGTATTTAGAATCGTATCTGCCCTGTAGAACTATTCCTGATTGAATGTGGTAGGGAGGTACTTACTGGTGATTTGGTGGATGGTAGCACTACCATTTGAAATAGAAAACACAGAAGAAAGAGCTGATTTGGGAGAAAAATCTATGATTTTAGTTGTATATTTTTTGGGCTTGATGTGTTTGAGTTGCTTTCTCAGCTAAAGATGTCTAGACGGCTGTTGCACTTACTAGTCTGAAACAGAATAGACTTTTGAGAAGCGTACGTAGATCTGGGAGTTGTTGGTATTTCTATGTGGGTTCCATTGGGAGATGTAGCTACTGGTGAGATTGCCCACAGAGAACATGCAAATGAGAAGAGAGGAGAATGAAGAGCAAGAGTGAGGAGGAAGAACGGATAAAGGGACTGAGGAAACACCCAGAGAGATTGATGCCTTTGTCTGTGTGTGACCAAGGACATGTGCTGACTGTTAGACCACACAGATCATCCTTCCCTCTGGAAAGACTGAAAAATAAGGGTGAACAATAGGCATTCTTGTGGATCTCTGAGCAGAAGTGGCTGCTAGGACAAGGAGGTTCCATTTCTGGGAAAGTTTTACTGACATGAATGTGAGGAAAATTCCCATTCTTTCACCTACCCCAGGATTCCGTGCTCTGCCTCACTGCCTTCCTGGTTTCACCACGCTCTTTTTGAGAGTGGCAATCAGAACTAGTACAACTGTTTAGATAGGGTGGACCCCAGCTCTATGTGAAAAAAGGTATTTTCTGATTATTTGTGACACTTAAGACTTTGTCGACCTCATTTAGTGCAAAGGTACATTGTTCTGATTTTGTAAGAATATAGCTTTCGGCAGTGACTTATGATTCCTTTGCTGGGTTGTAAAAAAGCTCTCAATGCTTTATTTTATATGTCCTTTGCAGAGCCATGGTTGGAAACTACAAACAAACTTCCTCTACTGCCTCTGTGGACAAATTCTTCCATGTCCTCAATTTCTCTTTTTTCCAGAGCTTTCCTCCATAGTTTAGGATTATAAACTTCTCCGTCTATTTGAAAAGTCAGAGCAACATTCAGTTTATCTCATCTTTATTTTACATGACATATAACTTAGAACCGCAGACAGTTTTAATACATAAATGAACAAGCAGAAGTGATTTGATTGTGCACTCAATGGTGCAAATTATACATACAATCTCTTGTGGGATAGGACATGTTGCTGTTAGCTCACATCTTTTTCATATAGAATTAGAGTTTATTGTATTATTTGTATCACTAAACCTAACTTTTCACTTTAACCTCAAAAATGTTTTAATTAGTATCTGTATTGATTCTAACATTATGAAAGCTACTAGCAATCTTAGTGAAAATAATACTTTAATATAAAGTAAATGAGCATAAACTGATGTTCTTCTTCTTTGCTTTAAAAAAAAAAATGTTTACTGTATTGATTTTAGAGAGAGAGGAAAGGAGAGAAAGAGACAGGAACATCAATCTGCTCCTGTACATGCCCTGACCCAGGATGGAACTGGCAACCTCTATGCTTCAGAACAATGCTCTAACCAACTGAGCTATCCGGCCAGGGCTGAGTTTTATTTTTCAAGCAAGAATAAGCCACAAAACAAGAAAGTGCCTAGAAAAAGCTGTAGCACCACTTTCAGAAAAAGATTTCTTTCACAATATAAAAATATTTTTCCTTTGTGAGAACTATTGACTTGTGCAGTTTCTTACAGACTATGTATGATTTTTTAATTTATGATGGAAATCTTGGAACATCAGATTGGCAGGTGCTCCTTGTTTACCATCACTGAGCAAACTAACACAAATGCTGCTTGGCATCTTTGAGAAACCAGCATGCCCATTTACATGGTAATTATTAAGGATTTGGTTCCTTTGGAGTTTCAGCAATGATGAGTTCATGTTTCTCCATAAGGTAAAGAAATTAGCTTGTAACAAAAGAACAAGGACTGAATAATTTTAAAAGTAACTTTAATTTGCAAAATGTTGCAGCTGTCTGTAACTTCAAATTCTTGGATGTTATAAAAAACTTAGTATCTCATATATCTATGTTTTTACTTTATTTCCTTTAAAAATTTATTTCTACTTAAATATGCTGCTTATTGCTTAGCAACAGTATCGACACTACCATGTTTCGCCTATAACTGAATAAATAGACCATGGTATAAATAAATTTCTCATAGGATCCTTCAGCCAGGACTCGATCAGATGCTAAAATTCTGTGAAGGCTAGGCAAACAGACTTGGGCATTAACAGCATTCAAAGGCATCATCAATTGCAAACATGAGTTCAAACGTGTCATGCAAGTCTCACTAACAACAACTGTGGACTTATATCTCTTTCAGATTTCATCTCCAAGTACACTACTATTAACTGTGGAGCATTTCATTTTAATGTTACCATCGCTTACTCTATTGATGAAAGGCTGATTTTATTTGAATGGTTCTTTTAATATAATTCACCAGTCAGTATTACTATCTTAAATTCATTTTTAAATGATTATTTCAGAAATATTCTGTTTATTAAGACCACTTTACTCATGGCTACACACTATACTTTATAAATGGAAAGGATCTGTGTTAGAAGTTTCCTTCATTTACTAACCTTTCAAATTTATTGGCTAAATGTAATGCCAACTTTAGAGCTATAATTTCCAATTCAATGTTCTCCTGTCTTTGTGCACTATTTCTATGGCAAGATGTTAAAAAGTTGCTCAGAAAAGAACAAAAGTTCAGGAGATATAAAACTACATTTACTAGATTTCTTCATCTGAATCATTTAGCATTAAGAAGACTTCTAGGATCTCATTCACTGGTAACTGCTCATTAAGCATCAATGATGAATTGGGTGGTAATTCTGCCCCAGGGTCAGGTCCTATCAGCTGTCACAGGTTAAGGAGAATAGAACTGGCCACTCAATAAGGCCAACAAACACCCTCAAGGTACCAGCTAAAATGCGGTTATTGATTTAGTAGGTGGTTCATCTTTCTACAGTTCAATATCTTTAACTAGCATTCTAGCCCAATAATTTTAGGTAACACTTTCTTTCCCTTTGCTTTTCGCTCAGGGCACATTGTAATTTAACATGGCTGCGTCGGCAAAATCCTGAAACAATTAGATGTAAAAGTAAATTGTATTCTAATAATTTAGGTATATGCTGGCATGTTTGCTTGTTTGATTCTTTTTCTCCTTTTTATTCCTCAGTGAATGATATGATTGTTTTCTTTTTGTTGATTTGACCATTCTTTTTCCCTTTTGAACTTTGGCTGTGTTGTGATCTATAACATGAATGGAATACTAGAAAGGATGGACATTTGGAATTTACCTAGCCTGAAAGCCCACTCCTTAAGCAGGAATTCCCTCTACAAATTTTTATTAATTTATTTAATTATAAATTACATGCAGTATTATATTAGTTTTAGGCGTACAACATATTGATTCAACACTATATACCTTACAAAGCAATCACTACAATAAGCCTAGTAACTAATCATTCTTTGTTACGCTACACAATTATTATGGTGTTATTGACTTTATTCTTTATGCTGTACATTAAATCCTCATGGCTTATTTATTTATTTTTTTTCATTTTTCTGAAGCTGGAAACAGGGAGAGACAGTCAGACAGACTCCAGCATGCGCCCGACCGGGATCCACCCGGCACGCCCACCAGGGGCGACGCTCTGCCCACCAGGGGGCGTTGCTCTGCCCATCCTGGGCATTGCCATGTTGCGACCAGAGCCACTCTAGCGCCTGGGGCAGAGGCCACAGAGCCATCCCCAGCGCCCGGGCCATCTTTGCTCCAATGGAGCCTTGGCTGCGGGAGGGGATGAGAGAGACAGAGAGGGAAAGCGCGGCGGAGGGGTGGAGAAGCAAATGGGCGCTTCTCCTGTGTGCCCTGGCCGGGAATCGAACCCGGGTCCTCCGCACGCTAGGCCGACGCTCTACCGCTGAGCCAACCGGCCAGGGCTCCCATGGCTTATTTTATAACTGCACATTTGTACTTCTTAATTCCCTTCCCTTTCCACCCCTTCCTTACCCCCTTGCACTCTGGCAACCATCACTTTTTTCTCTGAATCTATGATTGCCTCTACAATATTTTAAAAAAATGTTCTCTGGGCTCTGTTGAACTCCAGCATGGTGGTGATTTCTTCAGGGGGCAGCTAATTTTGTATTTATATTTTCATTCTTATTGTGAGCCAAAGTCTCTCTCCTGTCTCTTTCTACTGCCCCTACTGCACTTTTCCCATTGGCTCTCTAACACATTCAGATTATGCTTATTCCCTCTCCCATAGGACAGAATACTTTAGAGATTTGAAATAAGCTCTATTCAAGACTCTTTTCCATTTAAAAACATCAGCAATTCTTTCAACCATCCTTTTCACCTCATAGCTGTCAATATCCAAGAATCCAGGTTATACATTCATAAGCTCGTTTTCACACTCAGTCTCTTCCATATATAGTTTTAGGACATTCTAATTCTTAGTAAAGTTCTCATGGTCAGTCTCCATGTCTTGTCTCCCTTGAAATTCATTTGATTGTCTAAGACAGACTGTATCTTTTACCTATTAGTAACTTAAAACAAAACTTTTTTAAAAGAAAGAAGTAAAGGAGTATTACTAAAGTGGAATTGCTAACTTTCTAAATCAATTCATTGTCTGAAACAGCTACTTGCTTTTATGTCTACTCAGATGTATCCTTGTTACCAATGAAGTGAAAAAACCTTGTTTCTTGTCTTGCTTGAGAGAAAGAATTCAATCAAGAGATAAAGTATAGCAAGCAAAGCAAGGGTTTATTGGCTGTGGAGGCCTGAGCCGGCAACTCATTTGCGAGAATGAGTGCCCTGATTAGTCATAGAATTTAAGTAATTATAGGCTTTACTTCCTGGACTTTCCCGTTCCTGCTCCTCCCCCTTTTCTTTCTACCTTATTCTTTTTGTTCTCTGTCTTCATTGTATTGCTATGTGGCTGATATCATATCAGGGAACTGGAGACCATCAGTCTAGGTGTGATGAGGTAGAGATCCTGCATAATTGCAGTGCATGGGGGCAATTCATCCCTCTTGCTCCTTTGCCTGTCTTGGCTCATGTCTAACTAACTACCTAACCTAACATTCTTACTGTTTATTCATGGGCATAGAGAGTTGAAAGAAAACTTAGAAGTTATCTGGTCCAAGTCTGCTGTCACTGGGGCCTGGTGTTTACTGGAAGCCTTAGTTAAATGGTGAGTAATTCAATCCCTATGGCATTAAAAATATCCTTCTCTTTATTCTCACTTGTAAGGTCAGGAGCTGCCATTGTGGCCATTCACACGCAGGTTCCCATTGGATTCGGGCAGATGGTAAAGAAATGGCAGAGTCAGAGGATGGTGCGCCATTGTGTTTATTGGTGTCTCACCAAGACAGGCAAGCCACAAGAGAAGACAAGGGAAAAGCAGAAAATCTGCTTTTCCCATGAAGGGCAAGGGATCAGGGAGGCCCCTGTAATGGTGATAGCAGGAACCAAGTGAGAGCAAGCTCCTGGTCTGCCCCGCTTTATAGTATCAAAACCTTTAATATAAAAACAAGGAAGTCTCTGATACAAAGTCACTTATATGAGGCCTAATGGGATTCCTCATGAGAGTGCACCACCCCACATCATGCAATCAGTCAAGGGTGTGGGGAAAGGCATAGTCTTAAAACTGCCCACTTTTGCAGTGCTGATCAACCTGGTCCCTCCCACCCACTGGTGGGCATTCCAGCTTTCATGGTGGGCAGATAGTGGAGCAACCAAACAGCACTGTGATTGGACCACCCTGAAAGCTGGAACACCCACTAGTGGGTGGGAGGGACCAGGTTGACCAGCACTGCAAAGTGGGAGGTTTTTATAAAAAGGTTCGCCATCATAGGGCTATAACGACCCGGCCTGCTTACAGCCTGTCCCCCACACCCAATACAAATTATAAGCGAGCAAACATATATATCATATTTACAAACTTATTTGACCAACATCATTTCATTGAGAATATCATTTCAAAATAATAAAGATTAAGTTGTATTGAGTAGTTAGGATTCTTTGTCTCTTTACTAGACTACTTTTATCTTTATACTTTGAAGTGATTTATTTACATTATCATGGTTAGCTCTCTCTCCTATTTTTTTTGTCTGATGTGGGAACTGAAGCACATACATGGTTAGATTAAGTACCCAAGGTCAAATAGCTATTGATAGAGGAACTCAACAGTTAGGAATTTAGCTTCAGTAAGAATATCTTTTGGTTGCGATCAATAGGGGTTAGAAAACAGTTAATTTGACTTCTTAATGGCTCCCTGGGCTTCCCAAGGCAGGGAGAATTTTATCTTTGCCAGAAGGTCTGGAAAGCTTCTTTAGAAGTTTACACTGGGGTGGGGCCTGAGGATTAGGAGAGTTTAAATCACAATAGATGGCCTGACCTGTGGTGGCGCAGTGGATAAAGCGTCGACCTGGAAATGCTGAGGTCGCCGGTTCGAAACCCTGGGCTTGCTTGGTCAAGGCACATATGGGAGTTGATGCTTCCAGCTCCTCCCCCCCTTCTCTCTCTCTCTCTCTCTCTCTGTCTCTCTCTCTCATCTCTAAAAAATGAATAAATAAAATTAAAAAAAAAAAAAAAAAAAAAAAAAGAATTGCTTTAAATCACAATAGTTGTTTCTAAAAGCCTAGCCACAAAATTTCCTATGAAGAGTTAGGCCCTATGAATAACTAGAAAATAGTTCACCAATCTTAAATCTTTATTTTGTCTTCCAAGAAAAGTAAGGAGTCTCTTTTACAGCTAATTCCCAGAGGCAGATGGTCGCAGAGGTGCCAGGCCTTGGATGTTCCTCAGAAACCCCTAACCCTGGTTGTCCCAAAGATATTATCAAGAACACCGAATAAATTTATGCTAATTGGACCTCAGTTACCAACAGAAAAATCTGTTGGGGAGACATCCCTTCCAACTGAACCTCCACCTCTTGCATATTGTTACATGACTAACTGCACAAATGTTGCCCCTTGCACCATTATAACAGCCCCTGAACCCTATAGAAAGGGTCAGCACCATGATAGTGTAAGGCAGGATTTGAATGCATTTTTAGGCTTCTTGCCTTCTTAGGTTGTGTAAAGCCAGTAGCCATGGCCACCATCATAGCTGCCTGGCCCATACAGGTTCACATTAGATTCGGACAGATGGTAATGAAACAACAGAGCCAAGAATTGGTGGGCCATCATCTTTAATCCAAGTTTTCACTTGGTGGGCAAGTAAAAACACACACTGGCTGCAAATCCCACTCAATCAGTGCTCACAAAGCTACTGACTTATCTGAGTTTCTTAGAATCAAAGGTTTCTAGCTCACTAACCTTATTCACCTCTGTTTCCCATCTCCTTCTCCCTGCACAAACTCTGCACAAACTGGCTTTTCCCTCAGCACTCCACCATCTTGGCTGCTTCTCCTGCTCTCCTCTCTAATGCTAATCTTAGGAACTGAGAGAGAGCAAGCTCCCAGTCTGCCCCACTTTATAGTGTAGAAACCAAAACCTTTAATCCAATATAAAAACAAGGAAGTCTCTGATGTAAATCACTCATCTGAGGCATAATGAGATTCCTCATGAGAGTACACCACCCTACATCAAAAAGGGTGGGAAAGGCTTAGTCCTAAAACCAAGCCCCAGGCTACAATAATCCTGCCTGCCCACAGCCCGCCCCCAACACACATTAATATAATCATGCCCATCCCAGGCAAGAAGGGCAATTCATATTATCACCTGGGCGACAGGCTTCCACGTGGGCAGCACCATCTTTAACAAAGTGAGCATAATATATTTTATCTGCCCACCAGGTTGCTTGCAGTTTGAATAAAAGACACTTTTATACCACTTGGACCCTGGTTCCATGGCTAATTGGAGTTAATGGCAATAGGCATCTCAAACCCTGGCTTGTTCTGTTAACACTATTAAGGGCAAAGGTAGGTGACTCAGGATTTCTGTCTTTGCATTTTCAGCACAATGTTGTGCTTGTCTCTCTGTGTGTTTGTTGCCTCATACTCTAGTCTCTCAATAAATGTTTGCTGAAGCAATGAATATGTATATTTTGAATTTAAAACTAAACTAAATTAAATTAAATTTGTGCTTATATTATTAGTTATTGATATTGAGCCTAAAAGTTCAAATAGTTTTATAAGGCCTGTAATGAAAAAAAGTATTTAATTCTTTCATCCATCTTTCCTTACCCCTAATGATGTGTTTCAAGGAAAGTTTTCAATCTTTTGTCTGCTGTTTCTTGAATTTATCCTCAATTCATTAAAAAAAAATGCAAACTCCAAAACAACTTTAGTTTGTATATTTAGAATTTTAGTTCTCTTCTTCCTGTGATAAGAAAGGACTTAGTTTATTTTCTCTGTTCCCCCCACACAGGTGTATGCACCTCTCCCCTCCTTGTAGTAACTTTATGTTAAAACATAAGGTCCCTGCTGCAAATACTGTCCGAGATATGCAATGATATATCGTATATATGTTTTTCTAAAAAACCCATTTTTTCAGAGTCTTTTAACTTCTTGCTTTCATCTGGACTGTTTCTATCGGGACTTGCTGCACAGGTGTCATCCTGGAATCCCCTCTGCTGTCTTTCTGGAGGTTCTTGTGTCTTCTCTTTTGTGTTTCCTTTCCTCCTTTCTGATTCCAGTGGCTTACTTTTTATTAGTTTATGCTGATTTCTTGTTGTTGTTGCATCAGTTCTTTCAGTAGATTTCTCAGGAAGAGAGAAGGGAAAATAAATTTCCCAATTAATTATTTGAAAACATTTTTATCTTTTTTTCTTCATTTTCAATGATAACTAAGTTATATATCACATTTTAAATTAGAAACAACTGTAAAAATTAGAATTTTGAAGGCATTGCTTGATATTGTAGCTTCCAGAATTGTTGAGAAATACTATTCTTTTTATGTAAACTGATTTATTTCCTTGTGGAAGTATTGTAAGTCCCAACTGTTCTAAGATTTGATGATGATATTCTTTGCTATTATGTCATTCTATACATTGTGTTGGGAAGTTGATAGATTTTTTTCAATACATAGTTCTGAATTCAGTAAAGAGTTAAAAATATTTCTTTGATAATTTCCTTTATGTTTTCTCTTGAATTTTAAGAACTTATCATTTTTATGTTGGATTTTACATCTTAATTCTCTATTTTATTTATTTATTTTTGTTTTTCCCCTTCTTTCTGGGTGACTTCCCTAACTCTATCTTCAAACTGTCTTTGTGATTACATTTACATTTAATTAATTAATTAAGTTATTTAGTGAGAGGAGGGGAGGCAGAGACAAACTTCCACATGTGCCCTGACTGGGATCCACCTGGCAAACCCACTAGGGGGTGATGTTCTGCCCATCTGGGGCACTGCTCGGTTGTAACCAGAGCCATTCTAGTGCCTGAGGCAGAGCCCATGGAGCTATCCTCGGTGCTGGGGGCCAACTTGATTCTATTGAGCCATGACTGCAGGATGGAGAGAGAAAGATAGAGAGAGAAAGAGAGAGAGAAGTGAGAAGGGGAAGCGTGGAGAAGCAGTTGGGCACTTTTCCTGTTTGCCTTGACTGGAAATTCAACCTGAGACTTCCACACGCCCCTGATACTCTTATCACTGAGCCAACAGGCCAGGGCCAATTTTTTTTTAATTGCCAGAAGTTCTTTCATGTTTTTTAAGTGTTCCTTTTTAATATTACATTGTCCCTGTTTTATAAATGAAACATCTTCTATTATCTATTAGAAGATATTTTTGAAGTTTCAAAAATAGTTTTTGTTTTTCTTCTTTGCAATGGTTCTTTTTCTTCAGATATCATTTTATGTATTTAAAAATATTTATTTCATTTAAAGAAAGATTCCCTAAAGTGATGATGATTTTGGCTCTTCCTTCATTTTCAAAATTATAGAGCTAAAAACCTGAATTTTACAATTATGTGGGTTGGATTGCTCAGCTGGTAGACGTCACTGTAAATTGGGTGACCAAATGGCACATTTTGTTATGCTTCCCTAAATAGAAAAAGGGTTTAGATTTAAACTTATGGTAAAGAAAATAAAATAAAAAGAATAGTGGTTGCTTTGGTAGAGACGGACGTGTTTCACATGCACGAAAATATTATAATTGACTTTCTTGGTGGGGTGGAATTCTCAGAGACACCTTGGAATTTATGCCTATGAAGATAATATGTGATAGAAAATATATAATTAAAGAAAGCAGGTGTGGGGGTAGTATATAGTTATCCCTCACCATAAAGCAGTTCACATTTTGCAGTCTCACTCTACTGTGAATTTTTAAATTGTAAATATCTAAAAAATTGAAAAACATATAAAAATATTAATTAAAACATATGAAAAGAATATTACTGTATATTCATTGGTGAATACTCATACAGAATTTTATATATTGTTAAAATTACATAGGTTTAAGAGTGTAGAAAATGTTTAAAAGCATAGGAAGTGTTTATAAGAGTGTGGGAAAGGTTAATAACAGTGTGAGAAAGGTTTATAAGAGTGTGTGGGGTTTTATAAAGCCTAAAATACATATAAATAATAAAATAAATATAAGATTGTTACTTTGCGGATTTTCGCTTGTTGCAGGGGTTTCTGGAACCTAACCCCCGTGGTAGATGAGGGACCACTCTATGTTGTATCTTATCAAGAAGTAATGCTTCAGCTAAAGAGAAGCAGTTATAATGGCATTGCTCGCTTGAGGTGAAGCTGTTTAAAATTGCATGTGAAGAATATGCGGGCATACATGCTACATAAATAGAATGTTCCATACAACAGTGGTCCCCAACCTTTTTTGTGCCACAGACCAGTTTAATGTCAGAAAATATTTTCATGGACCGGCCTTTAGGGTGGGACGGATAAATGTATCACGTGACTAGACAAACGTCAAGCGTGAGTCTTAGACAAATGTAACAGCAGGAACCTGGTCATTTTTTAAAAATGAAACATTGTTCAGACTTAAATATAAATAAAATGGAAATAATGTAAGTTATTTATTCTTTCTCTGTGGACCGGTACCAAATGGCCCACGGACCGGTTCTGGTCCGTGGCTCGGGGGTTGGGGACCACAGCCATGCAACATTATATGTTCACATGTAGAAAATGTTCTTTTTCAGTTGGCTTTTACTATCATAGAATTTTCAGTATTTGTTTCTCTTTTTATTTTCAATTGGCTTTGACATTCTGCTCTCAGGGACAACTCTGGATAGCTGTCAAGCAAGACAAATGCCTTTGATGATAACCAAACCTAAATAGAGACAGAAACAGACCCTTCAATATCCTGATGGATTAATGCTTCTTGGAGATAGTTTCCTTCAATAATTGATTATTTGCTGTGGTTTGGCCATATGTGTTGGGGACAGCATGTCTGTTGCCATAACAAACTTAATTGAGCAATCCAATTGACATGGCTCTGGTTCCTGCAGTGTGATGAACTTCCGTCATGACTGCTGAGCACGAGTGTGCTCTTAAAACAATGTATCTGAGAGACTTGAGACTTTTCCAATTCCCCTCACCTGTGACCCACTTTATGGAGTTTAGACTGGTGTGAATCTGATCCCAGGAGGGACAGCTCACATCAGTACCCCATCCTGTAGTCAAAGGCAGTAGACCATCCATTACCATCTCCCTCTCATTCTTAGGTTAATGACTACATTAAATATTAAACGAGTTTCCGTCCGCAGAGGGCCCATGTAAGTGATTTTACATTAGCTCATCTACTTTTGGCACTGTCCTTTCTTTATTTCTGATAAAGCATGTTGCTCCATGTAACATAACTCAGAAGAAATCATGATTGATTTGACAACTGTTAATGTGATGTTTAATATTAACCTTCATCTTTAAATATGGAGGAGGATACTGAAGGAGGAGTAGAGGAAAAAGAAGGAGGAATCAGAGAGAGAGCTGTCTTATGCTTTTCAAAGGTGACGGGGACAAATGAGCTCATTAACATACCAAAAAATTGACACTCCTTTCCCCCTCCTCTTCTTTAAGACCCATCACAATCTTTCATTGCTCAGATACTGATTCTAACTCCTACCACAATTTTGTGGAGCTGCACCAAGAGGGTAAAGATCATTTGGGGACATACATATCTTGAGACGGAAATCCATGGGATTTGCTGCAGCTTTACTAAAAGGGCTAGGGTTTCACCTTCAGCTGCTTTCTGATTTAACACTTCATGAGAAGTGGTGATGTTGTGGAGGCTGCAGGAAGAGCAGAATTAAGACATAATCTTTACCCCCAAAATTATTATCAGAGCAGACAGGAAAGACACCTAGAAATCAGAGAGTGGAGGTGGGAAATCAAGGAGGTGCTTAACTATGGGACTAGCTGAGTCTGAGGTCTGGTCTTAGCTGTTTGCAGAAGCTTCAGCCAGTGAAATAAAGACTTGCCTGAGGCTTTTCCTGTTAAGGCAAAGTTTATCCTAAAAATAAAAAAAGGAAATAAAAAAAAGAGAGAAAGAAAAATCAACTTCATTTTTTTCGTGTTGGAGAGTGTAATTGTCCATGCCTCTTTTGGCTTTTCTTTTAGGAAGGGGACTAGATTTATATATATTTTCATCTCTTCTCAGCAGAAGAGGAAATACCAACTCTGAAAGTGGAATAGACTAGAATTAGGCAGGAGTAAGGTATTGGAAAAGGAAATCCCTGGGTAATTGCCGAACTCGGTGTCTCTATGTGCTCAGTCTCTGCAACACAGTGTCTATCCTCTTTCCAAGATGGCAGAAAGAGAGTGGCCCTGATTTGGGTCTGTTTATGACAGTCCTTTGGCACTTCTCAGAGACACTCTTATACAAATTATAATAGGATTAGGACATCTAGCAACATTCCATCCTCACTTTCATTTACTAGGGCTTGAGTATTGGATAAACCAGTCCTGTATGGAAACTTTTATTGCATGTGTTTAAAAATTGGTCCCTAAAGACCCAACACACACACACACACACACACACACACACACACACACTACATAAATATATTAATTAAATGGCAAAGAAACTGTAAGGCTAGTAGCCACAGCCACCATCACAGCCGCCTGGCCTGTGCAGGTTTGCATTTGATTCAAACAGATGGTAATGAAACAGTGAAGCCAAGAACTGGTGGGCCATCAGCTTTAATCCTAGCTTGCACCTGGCGGGCAAGAAATACACACAGTGGGAAAACACTTCCCTTTCCATTCAAGGCTCCTGAAGCCACTGACTTATTTGAGTTTCCTAGAATCAAAATTTTCTACCTTACCAGCCTTATTCAACTCTGTTCCCCATCTCCTTCTCTCTGCACAAACTCTGCACAAACTGGCTTCTCCTTCAGCACTCCGCCATCTTGGCTGCTTCTCCTCTCCTCCACATGGCCTTTCTCTGCTCTCCTTTCTAATGCTAATCTCAGGAACCAAGAGAGAGCAAGCTCCTGGTCTGCCCCATTTTATAGTGTAGAAATTAAAACCTTTAATCCAATATACAAACAAGGAAGTCTCTGGTACAAAGTCACTTAGGGTGGGAAAGGCTTAGTCTTAAAACTAAGCCTTAGGGTATAACAACCCTGCTTGCTTACAGCCTCTCCCCTACACCCAATGCAAACTATAAGTGAGCAAACCTATATATCATATTTACAAACTTATTTAACCAACAGATATGTAATTGAATAAAGTTTACGACAAGAAGGGAGCTTTTAACCAGCTTAGCGTCCTCAATTGACCCATGAAGAAAGTGAAATCTTATCTGAGAAAGGGGTCATCTAAGGCCTCACAGCTGATGGTGTTCAGGACAGGGAGATCCAGCCACAGTCCCTGAGTCTGTGTACCACCACCCTCAAGATGAAAATAGAGGACTTACTAAACAATGGGGCAATGCAAATGTGTTTGAGAGCTGACTACCCATCTCTTCAGTTGTGAAAGAGAAAGTTACAAAAATTCCAGTAGAACATATAAAATCAGATGAGATTTCTTTCTTTTTTTTTTCCAAGTATTTTATTTAAAAAAATCTATTATTTGCTGCACAGACTGGCTGGGAAATTCAAGTGGTAAGATTTAAAAAAAACAACAAAAACTTAAAGAACACATAGCTCCCTAGATGAAAAGTCACTGCCTTTTGCTACATATTGCTCCTCTGTCTTCTTAGTACACATATCAACAAAACAAAGACATCTGTAGTGAAATGCAGACTTATGCAAATTAATATAAACTGCATACTGCAAATGACAACAACGGGCAAGATCTCCGGTATGTGATCACCATAAACAGCTTTAGGTCATAAGTAGTTTCCCTGTGACCTGTTGCTCAGAAGCTACAGCAAACATCTATCAGTGTGAAAGTGTGTTTTAACATTTGTCAAGAAGCTACACCATGCCTGGCTGTGTTTAAATACTTTTCTATTTTTTATTATTAATCAATTGAAATCATACAATAGCCCGTTTTACAGATGAGGAAACTCAGGTACAGGGAGATTAAATAACTAGTTCTAAATCACAGAGCTTCTAAGTGCTAAACCTGGGTTTTGAACCAAAGCAGTTTTGGCTTCAGACCTGTGCTTTTAGCCACTAGTGTGATATACTTTATTGTGTTCATGTGACTTGTTTATTCATTGTCTCATTTCAACCAGTTCCATTCAATGCTAGGGATTTTTCTCAGCCTTGAAACTATAAAGATCAATATGACACAAATGAGGAAATTATCATTTAGTGAAACTTACGTTGAGTGAAATGCTCAAAAACATGTACATGTAACAAATAATGATTAGTTCATGTAGCACGTACTTTGAAAGAAGTTCACCCTAGGAGATATGAAGGAATAGGAAAGGAATAATTTTCTCTTTGTGGAATGGAAAATGGTAGCTCTGTAAATAAATGAGACTTTCACAGAGAGAAATAGTGCAAGTTCTTCTGCAAAGGAAGTGACAGGAAAGAGTGGAAACTGGAAGAATAGTCATTTGTCTAGTCTAGAGCACGGGGTCAAGGAGTGTTGGGCTAGGAAGTCAGAAAAGCAGAGAAGATCCAGATTAACAGCAGTCTTACATGATGCAGTAAGGTGCTGAGAGGTTTTCCTTTTGCAATGCCTTTAAAATTCCTTAGGGCCCATGCTGCATTTACTTTATAGTTGCATCTTCTCCCAGTTATAAAATTACATTTTCTGGTGCTTTTGAGTGTACTGCAGCTTGTTGGCGAGAACTAATGAAATCTTTCTGTGACTGTTTTGCTGTAGTTGCCTTGTTGAGTGACACACGCAAAAACTCAGAGCTCTGTCCAGCTGGCGCTTAGGAGGCTCTGGTGACCTGAATTTGGAACAGACCTTGACCTAAGGCAGTAAAAGCCTTTATGGAGAGACTGCTGTGAAGGAACTGCTGCAATGTCACTCCAGCCTCACTCTCTGCTTCATTGTTGTCCAGCTAGCCCCCCAATGATTTTCTTTGGTGATTAGCTTCACACTGAGTGTTCAGACCCAACAGACAAAGTGGAAACCTGCAGTTTGTGATTGAAATGCATCATTGGAGCTTTAGCCTAAAGATGTCACAGCTTTTATTCTTAGAATGTGCATAACATGGAAAAGTAGGTAAATTCCCCCATCATGGATGATGTTATGCTTGGCTGAGTATTTGAGGAGGAACTGCTCTGGGCAACTTGACCTCTGCCTTGTCCACTGGGAACTTGTGTGACATCTACAGTTTTCAAAACCTTGTCAGAATGTGGATCCATGGGAAAGAGGAGAAGGTAACATCTGCTTGAATGTGATTTCAACGAGATGCCATTGGCTCTCTTGTGATAAGTAGAGCAATCTAATGAGCACTGTTACTTCTTTCCCAAACTATAATTCTTTTGCCCTTTCTTACTGACAATAATATAGTAAATTAGAGAATATTGTTAGTATTAAAACTTAATAGAGTGTAAGCATCAACAGAAGTCAGGAGAATGTAGATTTGAGTGTCAACTCTTTTGTTTCTCTGTTGTACAACTATTGAGAAATGATTCAAGTTTTACTTTTCTCCTCTGTAAAATAATTCCTTTTACATGTTGCTCTTGTGAGGAATAAATGAATTATGCATATTACAGTGATTTGTGAACTGTGAAATACTATACAATTTGACATACTCCTGTTAATAAATTGACAAGATTGATAACCTATTAACCTTAAATATTTTGGTAACGTTTGAGTTTTAAGTATAAATATTGATAGCACTAAATATTTCTGTTAGTACAGGGTTTTTTTTTTTCACATACACCCCCAAAAAAACTTTTTCTAAGAGCTCATTTTTTGTTTCTCATGTTGTAACCATAATCCAGAGTGGGCAAGTCACAGAGAGAATAAAAATCGTTATTCAACCATGGTAATCTCATCCTGGCAGACAAATGACATGGGAACACCTGGTGTTCTCTGGTGCGAGTCTGCATCTGAACAAGGGGGATAATAATACCTACAGCAGAGGGTGGTTTTCAGGAGTACATGAGTTAATTTTTGCAAAGCACTTAGCATAAAGTGGGAAACAGAGTATTCAATGAATGTTAGCACCTGTTTTTATTTTCATCATTATAATACCTATGATCTGTGGGCCCTTGTGAGGACTGTTTAATTGCATTCTGGGCAAAGTGGAGAACCATTGTAGGATTTTAAACGACTTTTGAATCATTAGTTGGTATCTTGAAAATAACCTTCATTTTGCACAACTCAAGGTAATGTTTGAGCCCGGTGTCTCAAATAGCTACTCTATTTTGTTTTCTGTAGAAAATAATGTGACCTTGTATAATCTAGTATAAAAAGCAACTTTAATGAAGATTAATATATTATGTAAGGAATGGAAGTTGACAATTTAAATGAATCTTATGAGGAATGTTTACAAGGTGATCATAAACTTTTTTGATGAATAGCTCTCAGCTAACTTGTTTGAGCATGTTTAGGTTTTTAATGCATAATTGATACATATTTAATGCAGAAAACTTAGGAAGAAAAATCACTAAAGAAAAAGAAATATAAAACTTCCTACTACGTCATTACTCAGAGATAATTATTGTTACTATTTTGGCATATATTTTTCTTGGGTTCAAATTTTAAAAATTGCACTTAGTTGAATTTGGCATATGTCTTTAGCATTGAACTATGAGAAGATAAAAGACCTGTCATGAGAACTTACCTCAAATTGAAAAGAAATATAATTAAAAATATAAGACCCTAAACCCATCTAGAATCCTATTTATAGCACTATTTAAATATATAATTCAGAAGAGAAGTATAGGAATTGCGTTCCCAAAGTGGAAGAACCAAATTTCTTTATATTTCACCTTTTTTGCAGCACAAGCAATAAATACAAAATGGTCATTTCTGCATGTAGTTTGTAGCTGAATTATCCTGAAATGTCCGTAAGGAGAGCATTCAAGGAATGATTTAACAGAGGAAGGTATATCTGAGTCAAGTACATTTTATAAAATGATTCATAAAACATGTCATGTGTATTCTTGAATGTCACTCTGAATATACATTATTTTTTCATTTTCTTTGTTGGTTTTACCTGCGTATTTCTAATTGCTGGTAATTAGTATTGCTACTACTCATAAATTATTCCTTACTCTTTGAAACAGTAGACATTGGAAGAAAATGAGCTAGGTAGAATATTATAATATAATGGTTTAAAAAATACAGTTTAGAAGTGTGGATACACTACTTGTTCAAGGGCAGCCACAGAAGGTTTTGTTCTTCCCTTAATTTGTAGATACAAGAACAGGCTAAAATGTCACAATACTGTGCTGTCTAAATAAATTAATCATGCCATTTTCTTCCCTAAACTGTTAAAACCAGTCAAGAGTGAATCAAACTTACTTTAAGTAAAGCACCTGGATACGAACAATTATTATAGTATCATCATAAGTAATGGATGTTATATTTATAGCTGATTCTTTGAAAAGTTAGAGGAACACAAAAGAAGAACACAACTAATTCTATTACAAGAAATTTCTATATATTTATTTAAGACTATTTCTTCAATTGAATTTAATCCTCAGAAGCAATATGTAGGAATCCTTTTCTTCCACTTATCTTTTGCATATGACAATGGAATCATAAAGGTAGAAAACATTAACAGCCTGTCATCCCAGTTTAACTCTTATCAAAGGGTGATAAAGGATGACACATTGAAACTTGTCCCACTTAAATGGTCAACAGCAGTTCACTAGCTTGCTCAGCTTGTCATGTCAAAGAAAAATTGCACCAGACAAGTTAAACAGGCAAGGAAGACTTTATTCAAGACAACTGCAATAGGGGTCAAGACTATTGAAATAGGGGAGTAAAACTGAACTCAATTTCACTGAAACAAAAGGCAGAGGGTTCATAAGCACTGGGTAAGCTAATGGATACGAACTGGAGGATATTAGGACAAGTTTTCAGTGTGATTAGGCCATCTCAGTATGCTAATTGGCACTTATCTAACTCAGGCTCCTGTCCTCCCACAGAGACTGAGATGCAGGTAATATATATATTTATCTAAAATTAAATTATACTTAAATTTCTAAATTATATATATATAATTTAAAAATTGAATTTAATGAAGTGATACCAGTCAATAAGAATACGTAAGTTTTAGGTAAACATTTCTACAGCATTTGAACTGTTGATTGCATTGCGTGCCCATTACATAAAGTCAAATCACTTTCTGTCACCGTATATTTGTTCCTCTTTGCTCTTCTTCCCACACTCCCTGCCTTCTGGTAATTACTTCATTTTTGTCTGGGATGGCTTCCAGCAAGAGACTGAAGAAGATTCCATTACAAAAGGGCAAAATAGAATTTATAATTGCGAGTTTTCCGAAGTAAATAATCTAAGGAAAGGGAGTCAGTGATTGGGAAGAAACTTGTCTAAAGTTGAGTTAAGCTGAGGGGAATGTTAAGGATGTCTTAGTTAGTCACCAGAGTAGTTGGTTAAGAAAGCTGCCCTGGGGTGAAGAATCTTTCTTTTCATCTTTCTAGCTCTAGATTGATTCTATTAATAAGCATGAGATGGGTATGGATTTTCCAGAGGGGATGAATTATGTGTCTGGAATATGAATATACATATACCCATATATATACACATAAGATATACATATAGATGTGCAATACTATGTATGTGTTTCTCTATATTTCTCTCTTTATTTGTCTTTGAGGGGAATGTCTGGAGTTAGAAACCTCTCATAGGGAGAATGCGCTCTGCCCCATTAGAACAGCAACTCTTATGTAAATTAAATGTCAATTCTTATCTGAAACACATTACTTAAGCATTAAAAGACTATTGCATTTCTTCTTTTTAATGTAATTATTTCTGAATCTAATTTTTTAACTTCTAAAATAATTAATGTTTTTGTAACTCACAGTGACCATTTTTAACACTAATTTTTATTGAACACAATACTTAGTTGGAAAGAGGAAGGTGGTATGGCATATAGACGTATTTTATTTATCAAATAACATGATACAAGGCTTGAAAATGCATTGAAGAAGAGGAAGTGGTAAAATATTGTAAGCATACATGTTGGAGGAAAGCCAAAGCAGCAAGTGACTTTCTGTTCCCAGACTGAAAAAGTGAAGGTTGAGACCAAGCCTACATGACTGAAAGCAGTTGCATCCAGAGAAGGATCAAGGCCATGATGCTTGGCCCTGCTGGAGCTTTCTGCAGGTCAGGAATCAAAAAGCAGATGGTGTGATGTTTTGTCTTAGAAAGGGCAAGAGCAATCTAATCAGTTTTGCAAAACTAAATGATAAAATTGTATACTGTATTCTGCTTGTTAGTTTCTCATGCATGATGTCGTGTTTCTGCTTAATAAATTAAATAACTGATCTCTCCAAGGCACCTCAATCCAGGAGAGATTGGGATCCTCCACTTGCAGTATTGTTGCTGCCTCATTCTTTTGCAGTTCCTCTTTATGAGACCCTGAATACAACAACACATACAGATGAAGAATGGTTAATTTTGACTGTGGATGAAGAGAAAGGCTTCATGGGAGAGGTAGCATTTTGATATGTCTTGAAGAATGACAGGATTTTGAAAGTATGACAGACAGAAAAGGAAGCCTATATCAGGAGGCCTATAATTAAAAATGAAAGGTGTAAACTTGTGTAGGGTGTCCAAGAACAGTGAGTAGATGTATTAGACCTAGGTTTGGAAAATATGCCTTTCAGGACCAGATATAAACAGCCTTCAGTGCTATGCTGAATAACTTCGATTTAAGTTTTTTAAAGAATAAGGAAGAACTAAACATTTTTAAAAACTGAAATGACCAAATATACTTCAAGAAAGTGTTGATTTTACTTTTGGATTCCTGGAAAGTGAGTGGGGAGTTTAGAGGCAGTGAGAACAGAGAGGAAGCTCTGAGAGTATTCAATATAAGAGGTGTGACCCAGAGCAAAGGACAGCTTAGATCTCAGAACAGCTGGATGTTAGTTAGAGTCAGTACATATTGGCTGAATGCAGGACTGCATGAAAAATTAAATTGAGTATAGGAGATAAACAAAAGGGAGAGATTATATAAAGTGATTCATGTTAGGTAAAATTATTGAGAAGATAGTGATATAATCATTTTGCAAATTTATCTAAGGGTTTGTTATGCTATGGGAGCCTGGAGGGAGTAACAAGTCTTGGGGAATTGAAGAAGAGTCAATGAAGATGTAATTGATCCTGAGTGTGTCAGATGAGAAAAGAGGGCACATGTGGGCACGGCAGGTGAATAAGTGGGTATAGAGGTCATGTAGCAGAAGGGAGGTCAGGTGATAGTGGGACAGTCTGTGGTCAGAGTGGTCAGTGATGGCCAGGAGCCAGAGCTAAATTTTCATGCAAAGAGGTTTTGTTTTCATCCTTAAAGTTGTTGCTCTTATTTCATCATTATTATTTACTATTTGCTTAGCTGAATTAAATCTATTGATTTCTTAAATATCCTTCATAAAATGGCATAGTGTATGAGAAAAATTCCCTAAACAGCTGCGTTAGCACAAAATAATCAAGACTGCCATCCACTCCACTACCTCATAACTCTAGTTGACAACAAAGTAATTGCCTTTCTGTTTTTGTAGGCATTGCTGTACATAGTTTTCTTTGCAGAATTATATGATTATCTCTCCATTTTTTTTAGAGATTTTTAAAAAGTCTCATTTGACATCTGAATAATAACACCTATTACTACTTCAGTTCCCTAGACCATTTTCTTTTACCCTCATTCTAGAAATAAATGTCATCACTTGGAAGATATCTTGCAAAATTACTATAATGATGCTATTGCCATATTTCTAGTATTTGCTATGTAAAAAATTAGGAAACTGATCTCTATAGATCTTTTTGGCACTGGCCAAACATTTTGCATTATGAAGGTAGAAAAAGCAGGTGAGAAGTTTTACTCCAAAGGGCTCTTATAGATTGGTTTTTGAGGTTTCCATATGAATATACTTTTGTATCTTTAGCTAGAACTCCATGAAGGGTAGAATAGTAGAGGCTCCAAACTATTAAAATTCCTTTGCAATATCCCATGTTTAAGATTAAACTAATTAAATGAATGAATTTATGTTCTATTAGTTCAGAGCTTAAGCTGTACCCTGGTAAATAAGGTTTCCTATAGCTTTCACAAGATGGTTTGCATTTACAAATTAATCATAACATAAGTTTTCTCAACTTGAGAGCATTTTTGCTAATACATATTCTTAAATAATCTGTTTCTAAATTTAATTTCCAATCTAGGATTCACTCATTTGGGAACATTGAGACATTTCTTTTTAGTTGCTTGATAATGCTATATTCTATCTCACTTGTCAGTGGAATTGCTTCTTTCTGTCGTCTACTCCCATTACATAGCTCTCCTTTTTGATATCCCAGCCCTTCAATATAATCTTGATGATCTTGATGATCTGAACCCCATCCAATCTTATTCTTTACAGCCCTTGGTTTTTATCATTCTTTGTCATGGACTGACTCCTTATTGAATTCATTCTTTCATCAGATAGTCTGGTATATAAAGCCCATAAATTCTGTTCCTAAGAAGACTGGTCCAGATAAATTAGTTCTGTTCAGCACTAGTTTTATTGAAAAATGAGCAATTATGGAGTCATTTCATCCTGAGTACCCAATGGCAAATGATTGGATTTAACTGGACTCTACGAGTATTCTGGAATATGCCTCCTAGTAACTAAGAAATTTTCCTGGAATAGAGATTTAAAATCATTGATTTACTAAAGTCCTGACTTTTAGAGAAGAAATTTTATTATATCCAAGGCTTCCATCCTTTATGATAATCCAGCCTTGCAGGAAATAAAGGTATGCTTTTCTGATTTTAGATCATGAAAGTGCGATCAATTCTGGACTCTGTGCCACATATGATAAAATGTCTTTCTCCAGATCTTAATTTGCTTCATAATAAGGTATGCACACCTCTGGGCAGATAGATATCTATATTCATGATACACACATGAACACTTTTAAAGTAGCTTGATTTAATATTCTTTTTATAACTCACAAGAAATGCTCTGTGGTCTTTTCAAACATTCAGACTTTAGAAACTTTCATTGAAGTAAAAAGATTTGATATTAATTCACATCTTGTGGGGAGGGCAGTATTTTCTTAATAACCTGTTTACTTCTATTGCCATTGGTCCAGTAATTAAAAATGTGTTGTCCTTTATACTAGTTTACATAGATTTGGCTTCAGGGTATGTAAAACATGTACTTATTCTTTGAGAATGTGTGTTGCTGGTCTACATAAAGTATGCATACGTAGCATTATTATTTATAGTGTCAATACTATGACTTTAAGAATTTTGTAACAATTTATAAAACATGGTGACTGTTCTGAGTGTGTTCTTTTTTTTTTTTTTTTACTTGTTTCATTAGTTTCTTTATAGTATTTAACAATAACATTCTAGAAAAAATAAAGAGAAGAAGTGTTCTTGGAATTCAGTAAAAAAAAAAGACGGTTTAGAAGACTATGTCCTCAGCCAGTCTCTGAGTGAAACAAAAATATCTGATGGTATATTTAGTATGAGTAACTTTAAGAGGTAAAAAGAAAAACTAGGTTTAATTTATGAGCCTTCTGAATAGACAGAGAGGTTAGAACTAGTAGTAACATGGATACAAGTAATAGAAGCTCTACATTGTTCTTAACTTGGAGGTTCCATGACAAAAAACAAGAAACCAAATTTTTCTTGTTTTGGGAGAACCATAGGCATCAGAGTATCAGCATCCATAAATGGAATAAAGCAAAGCAAAATTTCTATACAAATGGGAACTGAATATCTATTCTATCAAGTAGAGATATCCATTTGCAGTAGCAAGTATGAGCCTGCACCATGCTGGACAAAGACCATTTGGCAGAATTTGGATGGAAAGTGCTGAGGAACACATTATTATTAAAAGCAAGTCGAAATCTTTTTAAGATATGAGAAAAGTCACCATGACAGGTTTAGAGACACTAGGTATAAAATAAGTCCTGAAACATGGCTTCTTAGAAAGCACAAAGCTACAGTGATAACTTCTTTGTGTTATCAGAAAAGAACTAAACTTGCTCTAGGAAGAATTTCAACTGAATTTCACATCTTTTCACATTCACATACAAAGTGATATCTTTTAGTTTCAAAAGCTTTAAAGTATCCCTAAGGGCTAATAGTGAATGTAAACTAGGAATTATGGAAGCATAATTTGTCTTGATGGTGTATGAGCTATTTCTTCAGACTTAATGGATGTGTGCTTTTTCTCATCCTGGAATTCTGTGTGGAAGTTTTTCCATGACGTTATGTCCTGCCCAGCCCCCAGCCTCTGCTTGCACATCTACCAGGGTCAAGTAGCCCTTTGTTTCCCCCCTTTCTACTTTTATGAGATCCACTGTATAGAACTTTTGAATGTTTTTTGACCACTTACCAAAGTTTTCTGTGTGAAGCTGGTATATTAATAGGTGTTATGTAAGAAAAAAAAAATCATCAAATAAGCCTGGGAACTTTTGAGTTAAACATATTTCCCTGCTGCATGTTGTGTCAGAGACTGTAATTGGCTATTGTCATTATAAATTTCTTAAAGTAGTGACCATTTTGCACACTTTAAGGCTATGGACCACTTTTTTGTGGGTAGCATCTCAGAGATTAGTGCTCTCCTGAACACATTAGAGAAGTGTTCAATATTTCAGGCATTGATCTTTTTTATTTTCCTTTCTTGTTTGTAAGAGTTGTTTTGAAGTCTGAGATTATGTCCTGTTCATTTTATTTACTTAAAGCTGAGTACACATCACCTAATTTTAGAAGTATTTTTTTTCCAGTTTTTTCTATTATGGTCAAAAACATAAACATTAGATTTATCATCATAAACATTTTTTAAGTGTACAGTTCAGTGGTATTAAATATATTTACAATGTGCTACCATCGCCACCATCTAGTTCCAGAATGCTTTTCATCTTGTTGAACTGAAACTCTGTACCCATTAAACAATAACTTCACATTCCTCCCTTTTGCCAGCCCAAGGCAATTACCATTCTAGTTTCTGTCATTATGGTTTTGACTACTCTAGGTACCTCATATAAGTGGGATCATATAGTATTTTTTATGAGACTTTAAAATATGTAAAACAGAAAGCATTTTTAGTGTATAGTGCTAAGGCTTGCAGACTCCCATCTGCAATCAAGTTTATATCCAGTTTTTATTTTTGTTTCATGAGGGCTTAGATGTGCTTACCTCAAACACTCAATCCTATTCTTTCCTTTCTTCTTCACTCTACTTTATTTCCATTTATCATTTTTATTTTCTGTATACTATAAACCCCCTAAACCAAATAGGAAATAAAATGAAGTGTGACACATCTTGTTTACTTTAAAACTTCCCAACCTTTCTACCTACATCATGGAAAGCTATCATACTTCTTCTTTTTTTTATTTATTCATTTTAGAGAGGAGAGGGAGAGACAGAGAGAGAGAGAGAGAGAGAGAGAGAGAGAGAGAAGGGGGGAGGAGCTGGAAGCATCAACTCCCATATGTGCCTTGACCAGGCAAGCCCAGGGTTTCGAACTGGCGACCTCAGCATTTCCAGGTCGACGCTTTATCCACTGCGCCACCACAGGTCAGAAAAGCTACTTCAATGTCTGCTGTGTGTGTATCATCCTAGCACTTTCGTTTTAGATGTAGTTATATTTGCATAACCATTTAGCTGTGAATTTGGCAGGAAATTCCTGGAGTTATAATATTAGTTTTATGTAACTGGCTTATTTCATGTAGCATAATGTGGACTCAATATTTGTTGAGCAAATTATTAAAAAAATAAGTTAAAGGGAAAAAAGCTACCTGAGAGGGGCTTAGGGAACCAAAAATACTGGCACTCTAATTTGAAGGGAACATATTTATTTCTATATAAAATGTAATTACTTTCACTTCTCTTTCTTTTATTTATGGACTCAATAAACATTAATTAACCTCCTCCTGTTTCATGTTCCTTGATCAGCCCTGACCTTTAAGGATGAATAAAACAGAATCTGTCTGTGAGCAATAGATTGAAGGAGAGATTAATCACATTTTCAAAAAGTATAGCCTTATGATAAAAATTAGGAACCCATTATTTGTTATATATCTTATAATTCCATATGGAAGTTTAAGATGGACAAATGGATAATAGACTATAAGATTTGGTCTTTCAACCTTATATCTTTCATGAGAGTTGAGAACATTTAAGTATATCATCTCTTCTCTTGAATATTGCTATACAATTTCATCCTTCTGAGAAGTCAATTAAGAACAAGGTTAGACTTTTTCTGTATTTATTGATCTAGTATATGTACTGCTGGTTCCACAACAAAGAAGTGCCTAAGCTCTAAAGTCTATGATCTCATTATAGAATGAATTATAAATTTATTTCAACTTTTTTTCTCAATTATTGATGGAATTTGTGTGGGTGAGAATGGTCTCCAATTTTAAGCAGAGTAAAAGATGATTTTGTCCCAGTGTGTCATGTTTTAAACACACGGCAAAGTAACCCAGGTGCATTTTAGGTAAATTAAATTCATGTACTTTTGCCAGAACAAATGAGAAAAAAAATAGGTTACTTTATAATGATATTATCATATTTATGAATTCATTCATCCCATATTATTGAGACACTAGTATTATCAGATAGTGCATTGTGCAGAAATATTCAAACTTAAAAAAGACATAAACTTCAAGGACCTCACATTCTAGTGGGTGAAAGCAACCTATAAAATAAAATGATGATAATTACCATACAAAACAATACAAAGGTATTGGAAGGGTATGGTGGAAATACAAAGGATAAATAATTAAGACTTTCTAAGGAAAAAGACAGTATTCACAGAGTTGATAACATTTGAGTTCTTAAATTAAAAAGTAGAAATTTTCCTGAAAAAAAAAGCATAAAAAGACATTTCAAATAAAGTGAATAGAATGTGAACATAGCCAGGGTTGCATGACAGGGCATGTTGCTCTATGTATGAGATTAAAGAAACATGTTAGAAGCTGATTGTGAAAACTCTTATGCAGCTGATAAAATGTTTGGCACAGAGTAACAAAAAGTCAAAGAAGGATGGTATTCAGAGAACTGACAAGACTACATTTATGTATTTAGAAAGATCATCTTACAGTTGAATTGTAAGTAAAAACACTGTAGCCAACCAAGAGGTGGTAGATCGAGATCTGTATCACGGCTTTGCAAATGAAAGAAAGGAGAAGGAAATTTTGAAGCAAGACTTGATGATTACAAAAGAGAGAAAAATAATAATAAGAAGGCCTTTCAAACATTTTAGAGAAGTGTTATAACATTAATCTATATTGTGACTGCCGATATGAAATGGAGGAACAGAGATTTTTTCTTTGTGGTTTTGTTGTTAATTGGTTTTGGAGACGAGGAGTGACTGAGGTTGGTGTTAGTCTAGTAAGGTGCATGATATAAACCAGAAACTCATGTATGTGAAAAACACCCAAGTGACTGAAGGCAAAAAACTGATGGACAGCAGATAAGATGTGTGAAGAGGAGTAGGAATTAATGAAAAAGACCAAACATGAATATTTGGAGTAGAGAAAAGAGGATAGAATAGTATTCTAGAAACCAACAAAGGGCAAAGTTTCACAGATGACCAGAAGATAATAGTATCAGAAGTTGAATAGAACCAACCCTGAAAACCAGGCTGCTGTGGTTTTCAGTTAAGGAATCCTGGCATATTTGTATGGCAGTTGCACTGAACTAAAGAGAATGAAAGGTAAAATGGTTTGGAGAGTGAATATAATTGAGAAAGTATACAAAGTACAGTAGCCTATTCTTTCAAGAAGAGTTTTAGCAAAGGAAAGGACGATGATGAAGTAAATTGAGAGAGATATTGAGGTAAGGGAAGATATTATTTTTTCTCATATGGAGAAAATTGAGTTTGTTTCTGGACAGAGGAAGAGGATCAGGATAGAATTTGGAAGCAGTTCAATCTGTTGGCTCATCATACAAAGAAGAGCTCAGCATCTAAAAATTAATTTGGAAGGCTATCTTCTGGTATTCAAATGTAAAATAAAACATAAATCTATTCAAAGGTTAGTATTTTCAGTGATGTGAATAGAGATCCTATGTGCTCAGCTTTGGAATCCCAAGCAAAGGTATTTCTGAAGGAAATAAAAACCATTCATTGGTTTGGACTGTAATGAAAGTAGCATAATAAGAGCCTGGAAACGGAGGTGTGTCTAAGCCTACATCAGAGGGACAAATGACTTCACTGTAGGGGTGAGGAAGGACTAGAACTTAAGGAAAGAGGAACTAGAATACACTAGTTACCTATTTATTTATTTATTTTATTATAACAAAATGTCAATCCTTTCATCTAATTATCTGGCATCTTTACCCTATGAGTCTCTCTTGATCAATAGCCACAGAATAATTGCCTTTTGAGTAGATAACTGAACCTTTAATTATACACAGCTCAGCTCTTGTTGAATGTGGGTTTGAGACTGTCAAAAGTTCAGGGGAAAAAAAATGTAAAACCAATGAATCCCTGAAGTGTTAATTAGTAAAAATTTATTGTGTACACACCAAAAGGCAGTTCACAAACTGGGAGCACTCAAATCAAAACATGGAATGAGGCCCAGGGTTCTGTTGTTATAAAACGGTGTATTTAGTGAGAAAGCAGTGACTGTTTATTCTTCACAGTGACTGGTTGTAATATTAGAATTTTCTTAATTGATAGGGATTGGTCAGTTATTACCTCATATCAGCCTTGGGAAACAATTCAAGTTTTGCTTATGCTTAAGCATAAGCAAGAAATGATGCAGATCAATTTAGTCTTGCAAAATAAGCTAAATTAAGCTTTTTAAAAGTAGGACTAAATTGGTTTTGTCTGCTCAGGAACTTTTCAAGTTAATCTCCATTTTTTATTCTAAGAATATAGTCAATATTTTAAAGAGGTAGTATTAGAATAGAGTTCCCAAATGGTAGTGATTTTGTTCTCAAGGTAAATTTGGCAATGTTTGGGGACATATTTGGTTCTCACAATTAGTGTGGGGACTTTCTGCTCATAGCTAGTTGGCAGAGGCCAGGAATAGGGCTAAAGATTCTTCAATGCACCAGACATCTTCCCTCCCTCCCCTCTTCCCAACAAAGAATAATTAGGCTCTAATGTCCACAGTTCTAAAGTTGAGAAAGTCTTTACAGAAATATTATAACCACCATTCTTCTAGGTTTTCTAGATTTTATCCTTGTATCAAGTGAGATCATAATAAAGTACTTATTCTAAGTTAGCTTGGCTGTTAATGGGTTCTATTTAAATTAGTAGGCTTATTTTCAGAGTAATTTTAGGTTTACCAAAAAATTGAGTAGAAAATATGGAGAGTTCCCACATACTTTGTCATATCTCCCTCCCAGTCAGTTCCCCCTGTTATTAACATCTTGCATTAGTGTGATACATTTTCTACAACTGATGGGCCAAGCATTTAGTTAGCTAGCATTAACTAAAATCCATAGTTCACATTGAGGTCTGCTCTGCATTGAACATTTTATAGATTTTGACAAATGTATAATGACATATATCCACAATCAGTGTCATACAGAATAGTTACATTGTCCTAAAAATCATCTGTAAATCACCTTTTCATCCTTTTTTCTCTCTCACTCATATTTTTACTATGCTCATATTTTTGTATTTTCCAGAATGTCATATAGTTTGAATCGTGTACTATGTAGCCTTCACAAATGGGCATCTTTGACTTTGTGCTATGCATCTAAAATTCCTTTCTGTGTTTATGTGGCTTGACAGATTTTTTTATTTTTATGGCTGAATAGTATTTCATTGCATGGATATATCACAGTCTTTTTTTTATCCGTTCACCTATTGAAAGACATCTTTGTTGTTTTCAAGGCTTAGCAATTATGAACAAAACTGTTATACACATTTGAGTGCAGGTATTTTTTGTATTTTCAGCTCATTTGGATAAATACCAAAAATTATGATTGCTGGGTCATTTGGCAAGAATACGTCTAATTTTGTAAGAAGTTGACAAACTGTCTTCCAAGCTGACTGTACTATTTTACATTTACCACCGGCAATGAATGAGAATTCCTCTTGTTTCACATCCTTGTCAACACTTGATAGTCAATATTTTGAATTTTAGCCATCTTAATAAATGTGTAGTGTATTTTATTTCTGTCTTAACTTGCATTTATTTCCCTGATGACATAAGATGTAGAGCATCTTTGTATGTGCTTATTTGCCACCTGTATATCTTCTATGTGAAATGTCTAGATTATTTGCCCATTTTATTGTATAACTGGATTGTTTTCTTGTTGTTGAATTTCAAGAGTTCTTTGTATATTTTAGATACTAGTTCTTTATCAAATATATGTTTTGCAAATATTTGCTGTCTGGGGCTTGTTTTTTTGATGTAGTGACACTGTCTTTGACAGAGTAGATGTTTTTTAATTTTAATGAAGTCCAATATATTACTTTTTCCCCATGGATCATGCTTTCACTGTGTAGCTAAAAAGTCATTGCCACAGCCAACATTTTAACATGTTGGGTTTGTTGTCTTTTATGAGAGTCAATAAATAAAATGGCATTTAAAACATATCTCTCCAACTTCTGCAAGACAGTGGTTAAAATCATTGTCTTACTATTATATTTATTTTTTAAAATAAGAGATCACCTTATAGAGTCCTCTTATAATTTTAATTCTTTGGAAACATTTACTTTTAAAATGTACTTTTAAAATTTTCCTTCATTAATTAATATGATTTACATTATCCATTACCGAGAAATTCTAATCCTCTAACTTTTTGTATTGAGTTCCTAAATAACCAAATTTATTCCTCAGTGGCAGTACTTATCTCATTCTTATTTCTGTACAGAACCCTTTCTCTTTCTCAACATGAAATTCCGCCTTTCTTCCATTAATTTTTAGTGTATTCTTGCAAGAAATGTCTTTAAGTTATTTCAATTATTTTTGGAAGACTAGAACAACAGCATTACTTATACATAAATAAAATGCTATTTATAGTATAGCACCCCCAAATAAATACAACTAAATATAAAGTTCCTTTTTTTTTTTGTATTTTTCTGAAGCTGGAAACGGGGAGAGACAGTCAGACAGGCTCCTGCATGCGCCCGACCCGGATGCGCCCGACCGGGATCCACCCGGCACGCCCACCAGGGGCGACGCGCCCACCAGGGGGCGATGCTCTGCCCCTCCGGGGCGTCGCTCTGCCGTGACCAGAGCCACTCTAGTGCCTGGGGCAGAGGCCAAGGAGCCATCCCCAGCGCCCGGGCGGGCCATCTTTGCTCCAATGGAGCCTTGGCTGCGGGAGGGGAAGAGAGAGACAGAGAGGAAGGAGGGGAGGGGGGGTGGAGAAGCAAATGGGCGCTTCTCCTGTGTGCCCTGGCCGGGAATCAAACCCGGGTCCCCCGCATGCCAGGCCGACGCTCTACCGCTGAGCCAACCGGCCAGGGCCAATATAAAGTTTCTTATTTCTTCTAACTATAGGTTAGCTTGAACACTTAACTGCACAACTCAGTTTAATTGTTTCAACCAGAATCCCAATTTTAAGTCAGAAACAAATGGTCAAGCAATAGATTTTAAAACAGTTCAGCTCTATTTTAATTAATGCTTATTGCAGGTACCTGACTGAAGGCCCACGTCACATTCGCCTGCCAGAGTATGCGACTGATGAGAGCTGCTGCGATGGGTCTACAGCTATGAAAATTCTGCCCTGGGCAAGTATTTGAAATTCCTTTGGAGGGCTCACTAAAGGAGACATTCTACAGTACTTTATTCTACAGTACTTATCTGTTGCATAGTCTATAAATAGAGTCTTCTCTAAGGTCTTCAAAAATATATGGTTAAGTTAATATTCTAGTATACATTTTCATTTTCTTCTTTTGTTCTGACGGCTCCATATAGGGAAGACAGTGTCAGACAGAAAACTAATGAAGAAATTTTAAACATTCTAAGTTCTCTAATAGGTGCAAATATGAGTGCTAGCATACAGGCAGGCTACATGTAATACCTTTAGGATCTTGAAGTGCATCTATAAAATGGTTCAGTCCCTGAAATCCAATGCTAGCAATTCACTGTGGAGACAGATAATTAAAATAAAATGTGAAAATTATTATTGGGTAAGGTGAAGCAAGAAGAAGGAATACTGAAAACCATAAGATAAAAAAGTGCATGTAATTTCATTACGATGTGTGGAAAAGGCAGCATAAGGGCTTTAGGTTAAAAGCAAGAAAAAAAATTTCCTGTCAGTGAGCATTGTTAACATTTCATGGGCATGGAGGGAATTTGTTCAGCCACCTGGCTTAAAGGTCTTCTGCAATCAGGGAGACTTTCATGTGTCTGAGAGGGTCAGTGTGGGCCTGTCTGCGGGCCGAGGGATAGATCGGATGACCTCTTAAGAGCCCTGCAGGACCAGGAGTTTCTGATTCTATTAGTGAATTTAAAAATAGAAGTTATATTAAAAATGTTAAATCTGTCACAAAGCGATAATCGGGGGAATATTTTATGCTCTGTGAGGTAAAATCAACCTCGAGGCCCTTTGGGAGCCTGCAACAGTGGCATGATGACTTACTCAGCCGGCTGATGTGCGGCGCCGGGTCCGTCAGACCACTGCAAGAGATAATAATTTTTGCCTTGGAACCTGAAATTTTGACATTTAATTGCAATTGTCATTTGTGCTGCGTTGGGTCATTCATCAGAATCAGTGGCATTGCTGTTTCTGCATTAACACACTTGCAATGGTACAGCATCACTGTGTCTTCCATGATAATTTTTTATTAGAATCATAGTTCATGTTTTCCATGTTGTGTTTTTGATCTAGCGTCTAACCTTTTAGCCATGTACCTTATATGTAGTATTTATTTCTTGAGGTTTTTCTGACAGTGTATAGCATGACTATGTAAACAAAAAAGTAAGCTACTTTTATTTTGTGTTATCCCATCATAGGCTATAGCAGTGGTAGTCAACCTGGTCTCTACCGCCCCCTAGTGGGCATTCCAGCTTTCATGGTGGGCAGTAGCAGAGCAACCAAAGTATAAATAAAAAGATAGATTTAACTATAGTAAGTTGTTTTATAAAGACTTATTCTGCCAAACTTAGCAAAAATCCGACATAAAGTCCTTGGTAAGTAATTATTATTATATGCTTTAACTTGCTGTAACTTTGCTTTATAAATTTTATAAAGTAAAGTTACCTCCCTACTTTATAAATCACCATTACTGTGGAACCGGTGGGCGGTTAGAAAATTTTACTACTAACAGAGATACAAAAGTGGGCGGTAGGTATAAAAAGGTTGACTGCGCCTGGGCTATAGGCTGCAATGCATCGATTGGGCTCTTCAGCAGGAAATAGGGCAAACACTTGGCCTATCAAAAAGATCTGCCAGGAACTCCATTCAAAGAGCCAAAAGTTATATCCTAAACAGCAAGCAGGACTGGTACTTGGTGACCTCTACAGGCCCACCTGGGAAGTTTGTTGTGAGGCAGGGGTCCCCAAACTTTTTAAAGAGGGGGCCAGTTCACTGTCCCTCAGACCGTTGGAGGGCCAGACTATAAAAAAAACTATGAACAAATTCCTATGCACACTGCACATATCTTATTTTAAAGTAAAAAAACAAAACGGGAACAAATACAATATTTAAAATAAAGAACAAGTAAATTTAAATCAACAAACTGACCAATATTTCAATGGGAACTATGCTCCTCTCACTGACCACCAATGAAAGAGGTACCCTTCCAGAAGTGGGGCGGGGGCCAGATAAATGGCCTAAGGGGGCCGTAGCTTGGGGACCCCTGTTGTGAGGAGTTCCGTCAAGGCAGGAGAAGTACTGGGCAGGTAAGAAGGGGAGTTCAGACAGGAGGGAAGCTGCAGGAAGACAAGTCCCAGGGAGGTGAAGCTTGAGAAAGAGCAGGGGCCCCTTTCTCTTCTTAGCCCTCCACAGCCAGGAGTCTACACTGGCAGTGTAGGTGGATGGAGGCCAGAACCTGCAGGTGATCGAGGAAGGGAAATAGATGTTTTCAGGGACATTAGGTGAGAGTGGCCACTGGAGTCAGTTAACATGGGTAAAAATCGAGCTTTGTTGTCTGCTGGCTGTGTGACCTCAGGCAAATAAATTAACCTTTTATACTTTCAGTTCCCATGTCGGCAAAGTAGGGAAAATACAAATCATTTCATTTGGCTGCTATAACATAAGACTAGTGCATAGCACATGGTAAGTGCTCAGTGAATGGTTTAACATTTCCCCCATACTGCTTTAAATAACTTAGCAGTAAAACCACAGTTGAAAAGTCAGAGTTTAGGCTTATGAACATTATCTTGGATACCTTATTGCCTAGCAAGTGACTTTAGTATCTGATGTCAGCTCCTTCCTATGTTAGAATGAGGTCATCTTTTAGCATGCAGGCTTGTCGTAAGGAGCAGGCCAATAATAAAGGGCCTGAGGTAGTGCCTGACAAAGCGGAGGTGCTCAGTTAAACACTGTTGCTTCTGCTGTTATTGTTTTTATTACTGTTACATGACTTTGGGATGAACCGATTAGGCTCTGTCCACTGGAGTAGTGGTGTCAATGACCGACTGCCAGAGTTGTCATTTCTACTCAGTGTTGTAGCAAAGCAACTTTAACTGCAGGTGGGATGAAGCTGGTTGGAAAGTTTTCGTCTGTTAGCACACAGGGCCTGTAGGAACGAGAAATGGGGCGCGCTGGTGCAGAAGCCCCAGCGGTGCAGCTGGGGGATTGCACAGGTCTTTCCTGGCTCATTCTAAAAGTCTTAATTAAAACATTGTTAAACAAGTCTCATTGGATCACTTGTGCTGTGGAGAACCGATGCCTCAGTGTGCAATAGTGTCACCTTGTGATGATGGCACTTTCAAACTGTAAGGGCCCGTGTATTCATTCCAGCACAGGTTTTCGTTATTGCTCTGCAGTGGGACTAGACCACATCTCAGATCTTGCCCCTTGAAACACAACAAGCTCATAAGTTGTGATTAGGGGCAGAGCATTTCCTTACTTATGTATGTCGCCTTTGGCAAATGTGTCAGAGGTTTCCCCTGTACCAGTTGTATCCCCAGATCCAGAGATCCCAGTTCTGCAGAACTCTTCTCTATTAGTTTTCTATTGTTGCTGTCATAAATTCTCACAAACAGTACCTTAAAATAACCCAGATTTATTATCTTACTAGTATGTCAGAAGACTGAAATCTGTCTCACTGCACTGAAGTCAGGGTGTCGACGGGGTTGTTCCTTCTGGAAACTCCAGGAAAGATGCCACCTGTCACCCTCCCCATTCTCAAGCCAGCACCATGGCACCATACAGCCCCTTCGCCGAGTCTGCGTCTATGGTCCTGTCTCCTTGCTCACTCTGACATTCCTCCTTCCTTCTTACAAGGTCTGTTTTGATTATACTGGACCCACATAGATAATAAAATATCTTTAACAGAGTCACATCTTCCAAGTCCCATTTGCCATGTAATGTAAGGTATTTACAGGTTCTGGGGATTTGGACATGGCTGTTATTGAGGGGCCAGTATTCTGCCTATTACAACTCTCCTTGGCATCCATTCTGTGACTCCATGCTCAGATTGACCTTTATATCTTTCCTGAAAGGTGAGAACATCTTGGAGTAAAAACCCAATAGATATTAAGTAATAGAATCACAGTTTAAAGTGTGAGAGTCATTTTACCCTCTACTTCTCAGATAAAATGGAACATGTTCTCATAGTTCTTCAGTCCACTTAGGAAGGACAGTTGTTCCTGTCTGTGTCTTGTTTCTGCTTGTGTCTGAGTGAACCCTTCCACTACAGGCCAAAGTGATTCTTTTCACATGTAAACAAACCCCAGCTGGGTAACTTCTTGTAATCCAGACACAGCAGTTCCCTGGGGCTCCTCTTGGCAACCAATCCTGTGTTTGTGGACACTTAGATGTCAACATCATTTCTTGCTCTAAGTTGCTGATGCTATTAAAACTCTGCTAATACTTTGTGGCACACCAACTCTACAGTATTAATTGACTGATTTCTTTTTGTTTCTTAATCTGAACTTGTCTAACATCTCCTAGCGTAACCAAAATGATCACTACATTTCTACACTGCTGAGGATCTTGACAGTCTGGGGCGTACTCACAGATTGCAATACTGTGTTTGCTGAGAGAGTTGCTATGCATTCTCCCGGAATGTAATAGGGCTGCTGTAAGTAGGGTGCCAGCTGAATGCCATTAACTTTTCGTGGCTGTTATGTGATGGGATTCCTGTGACCTCACTGCAAAGTGTTAGTATGGATTCATTTTACAGATGAGTATACTGAGGCTCAGTAAGATTAAAATATACTTGTCAAAAGTTACACACACCCTATCAGAGGTGAGCTGACTATGATTCCAAACACACTCTTTTCACTAGGGCACAACTTTTCTGTATGTCAGCTCCTACGGGTATTTGTTTCCTCCAAACTTGTAAGTATTTCTAAGCTGTACTTCATTTTGGCTTTTGGATCTTGGTGATGCAATGTATCTTGAAGTTCATTTTTCTTTCTCTGGCAGATTGTCAGCCTGTGATGGTGAGGAATATGTTTTGTGCTACATTTATATAGACTGTGCTGCTTACTTGCTGGAAAGACTGAATGATCTCATAAACACTCAGTGGTTGTTAAAACTTCAATTTCTGATAAAATTTCAATACTCTGTAATAAATAGGCATTTTCCTGTTCTGATGGGTACTATAGAGAGACTCCAACATAAGATAAGACTTTCAAGACGAGTTCATGCCAGACCCCTCTCCCCTCGGAGCGCTGGCTGCACGGCCACAGCCAAGGAGTGGAGCGTTGGGAACCGTCAGGCACTCTGTAAATTCTAGCGCTGATATTTATTATTACTAAGGAAATTTGGGAGAATTAATTAAGAACAACAACACGGAAGTGCAAAAGGACTACATTTAAGTGAAGGGAATTTTGGACCTGTCTGTCCCACTTCCCATGTAATTTAAGGCAAGGAAATTAATCTTTCTAATTTCAGTTTTTATTTATAAAACAGAAATTTTGCCTTTATTGGTCTCAGAGGAGTGAAAATAATAAAACACCTAAAACTATATATATATGGTTCTTAGTAGAAAAGTGCTATAAATTACAAAGTAGCATTGTTATTTTTAAAGTGAAACCAGACACTGACATAATATTGTGAAAATGTTAAACTTGATCTTACTTCTAGGAGGACTGTCATGAAATCTTTTCTGAATTCCCAGTGAAGCTTGGGAAGCTGATGATAAGATGTGAAAGGACAGAACTAGACCCAAAGTCCCAGATCTCCATCAGCTCTGGGAGAACACCTGTGTCACAAACAGAGCCATCCTCAGCAGGCTCCCTCCATTAAATCTTTACAACCTGCAAATTTGTAGGTCTGTCAGGCCCACGCTTATCCACACACACCAATTGAATGTGGAAGAAAAATAATTGGTGCTGTTGTCAGTAGTTGGCAGAATATTTGAACTTGGAATACAACTCTTTCTTAGGGTGACTAGCAAAGGCTTGCCGGCTTGCTTCTATCTCCTGGTTGACTGCCAAATTGAGAATTCTAGCATAAAATCTACACGAATGCAAAATGGTCATTTCAGAGCTTGAGTCTGGTAGGCTTTAAAAGCTATCTGATTCTGTATCAGATTTTATAGTTCTTTTTGCAATTCTGAGATTAGTATTTGAAAAGGCTAAAACTATAATACAAATGTGTGATCTTTTCTTCCTGGTTCTGGACATAAAGCAGTTCCCTGAAAAATGTTGTCTCTTCATTCAATGTCATTTTGTTGTAATGTTGACAAGATGCTGTAGAAACTTAACTCAGGTTTATATAAATTAGCCTATAGTAAAATTAGTTTTGTTATAGGTCATTTCAATCAATGTTCTAAGAACCTATTGATTATATTGAGGACTTACTGTGCCTAAATACATTGCGACATATGACAATTTAACAATGTTAGTAAAAAAACCAAGTAAACAAATATTCCTAGATTGTCCGCTTGTCAAAAAACATTTAAAAATCCATTGGGTTTGGGTTACAAAGGAGATTTTCCTTTATACTTGAATATTAGAATATTATCTTTGATTATTTCTATTCTCAGATTATGTTCACTCCCAACAGCCTCAGAGAATGAGTAATTGATAGAGAGAGATTTTTGAGACTTGAGACTCTTTTTCTTCCTTCTGCAATGTTTGGTTTGTTTAAACTTATTGGTGACATCAGGCTAAATCAATGGGCTAATATGAGTTGTTGTTGTTGTTATTTTTTTAGTGAAAAGTATCAGTAGGGTTGGATCAAAGAAGTAGAGCTTCTATGCATGATATGGAGAAAGAAATTTATCATAAGGTTTAGACATTATGAAATTGTATGAACTGGTGAAGAATTCTGTGGAAGGCTATTGGCTACTGTGTCTGCATCTGACATGGCCCAAAGTGGCTGTTGGTCTCGGAGGCTGGTGGTCAGCTGGAAAAGCTGAATATGAAATGGGAGAGGGCAAAGACCTGCTGGAAGCCACGAGGATAGTAAGGACAAACTTTCACCACTGATTTTTTCTGCAACATCAATGAACTTCAATGCTACAGGTGGTCATCAGGAAAATCTAGTACCCTTCACTGGACATTCAGAAATCTGAAGAATTGCTGAAAGAGACCCAGCTGAGGGGCTTCACCATGCTATCAAGGTGAGCCACTGGGTCATGACAATGTGAGTGAGCCACACTGGGGCCTCACACTCTCCACAGCGTTTAGGGCGCGATGGCTACTATTTCACTTCTGCCTTTGAAATCTCACATTTCTCTAGTGCTCAGCCCAAACTCAAACTCATAACCACATGGAGAATATAATTCCAGGAAATAGTTCCAGTTGATCTAAGTTGATACAGTTAAAGCCACTATCTGAAATTTTAAGAGATTTTGGACTGATGATTGAGATAAAAAAAGTAGAGTGGGTTATTTGCCAGACACCATATGAAGCCCTTCAAAAATGGCAGAGACCAAAAAACTGACCAGATCCTTGCCTTCATGGAGCTTGCAATCTTGTGGAGAAGATAGATAACAAGTGAACCATAAGCAAAAACAGAAAATTGTTACAATTTTGAAATGCACAAAGGGAATTAAAAGGGTGCTATTAAAGAGAATAATAAGGGAATGATTATTCTGGAGAATAAATTGAGTAGAGCAAGAGTTAAAATTTGTTGGCTAGAAAGGCAATAGTCATTGCTGGGGAACTGTGACAGAAAAGATAATGACTGAGATTAAATAAGTGGCAGTGAAAATAGAAAGTGGGACTATTTCTTTGTTATATTTCAGAGGAAGAAGCAATTCATTTGCTGTTGAATGGATGTGGAGGACTAGAGTAAAGAAAGTTCAAGGACAGACCTCAGGTCTTTAGCCCGAGGTCATGTGGGAAGAGCAAAGGAGGACTGGTTTGGGGATGTGGGATCTAGCATTAAGTTTTGAACATGATAATTAATGACATTGAATTAGAAATATCATGTTAGGTTGTCTATAAAGTCTGGGGCTCAGAGGAAAAGTTGAAGAATAATACAGTACAGTGAATATATAAATTTGGGAGTTACCCTTATAGAAATGGAATTTAAGGCCATGTTAATAAATGAGATCTTGTAGAAAAGGAAATATAAGAAGAGAATATAGAAGATCTAGCATAGAACTCAAAGTAACTCTAAAATTTATAAATGAGTAAACAAGGAGGGTCATATGTGTATGTGCATGTGTATACATATAGAAATCAGTTACATATGAAGAAAATTAGTAGATTCTGGTGTTATAAAAGCAAAGAGAAAACTATTTCAGCAGGGAGAGGACATTAGTTATCATTGAGGGTGTTAGGTCACAGGTAAGTTTTTAAGCATTTTGGTTTAAAAAATGCTTTATACTCTTAAAAATTATGGAGAACCAACCCAAGGGACTTCTGTTTTTGGTGGGTTATATCTACTAATGTGTATCACATTAGAAATTAAAACAGAAATATTTAAAGTGTATATTTATTCATTTAAAAATAGCAAAAAACAAAACCATTTTATATTAACATATAAACATATTTTTGTGAAAAATACTTTTTCTTAAGACAAGAAATGTTGATAAGAGTAACATTGTTTTACATTTTTGCAAATCTCTGTAATGTTTGGTTTAATAGAAGACAGTTGGATTCTCACATTTGCTTCTGCATCCAATCTGTTTTGCTCTGTCGTTTTGGTTGAAGCATATGAATAAAATCTGTTCTCACAAAAAATATAATTGAAAAAAGGAATAATATTTTAGGAGCCTTTAAAAATAACTGTGGCTATTCTTTCATATTATACTAATACTCGATAAGTGGCAATTTGTTGACTATTAATTGCAATATAGAATCTGAAATCATATCAGTGAAAAATTAATATTCTGTTATGTTGAAATCTATTGGTCTATTTTATCCTTTGAATGAATATTTTTGTTCATGCATAATTTTATAACATCATGCATTAGTCATTTGGAAAATATTAGTTTACTGAATTACACACATGGATCAAACATTGTCATAGTCCATTTTATAGTATTTTAAACATCATATTCATTAACAACACCTCTGTAATCATATTATTATAAGAATAGATTTTATATCATAAATACCATAAAAAAGTTTTGGTTATCCCTGGTGTCACTGGAAAGGGATCGGTATCAGACTGGTCTACCTTAGGATGGTCTGGAATGTGTGGGTTCTCAACTTCATGCAGGCACAATATCATGACATGACTACAGGTCTCTCCTGGCACAGGCTAGAACTTGGGAACTTGTAAACCATTTGCTCCTAAGTGTCCTTGGTTAAGAAAGATAAAATCTTGTGATTTATTGGTGGGCTGTATATTTCTCAGCTGTCTGTATATCTACCTGACTCAGTTTCCGCATGCTACTTGCCAAGGAATTTTCCTAGCTTCTTACTAACCCACCTCACAAGGAGCCCTGAACCATATTTTGTGACTGAGTAGACAAAGACAGAAAAGTAGTCATTAGTTTTGACAACATGATGCGAATTTAATGACCTTGATAAGAACAGTACTGATGGAAATATGGAGACAAAACAGAAATTGGAGTAAGTTAAATAAAATAAGGAAGTCCTAATTCCACAAAGAGTACTGTCCAGACACAGTTATTGGTAAAAAAAAAAACAAAAAAAAAAACCCAAAAAACAAAAGAACCCCCCCCCCCCGAAAGATGGGACAGTAGCTGAAAAGAATATGTGGCTAAAAGGAATTTTGTTGTTTTACTTTGTTTTGGTTTTAAAACATAGTTACATATTTGCATGTTGATGAAACATTTGAAAAAAACTAGAAGAGATGAGTAAGGTAGGAGAAAGGAGATACTTACAGGAACAAAGTCTTCCTGAAGACCTGAAGGCATTATATTTGATAACATGAAATGTCCTTTAATGAGAGGACTCTAAGGTAGGATGGTGGGTTTAAATGCAGATAGATTTGTGATTATGGATTTAGATGGCTTTTATTTTTTCAGAGAAGTATGAAATGAAATTACCAACTAAAATTTGGGCTAAGAGGAAGGGGTTGTGGAGACTTAAGAAAAGATATAAAGTATGAAATGTTTGGGAAGGGAAGGATATGAATTTATAAGGGAGACATAATATTGCACGGTTGTCTGGACAGAGGACACTTTATGTCCATATACTTAAAGTAAAATCAGCTACTTGCACGTGTGATTTTTGTCCAGGAGTGTTCAGCTATTTGGCTGCGGGTATGGAAAATGCAGAGAGTTGGGATTATTCAAGATTGGAGTTTTTGAAAAACTAATCAGTGAAACTAATGGTGAAAGAATAGATAAAAGCAAGTAACTTGAGGATATTTGCAAAGGTTTTATTGTGATAATTAATCAATTATGATGATTTGCAGAGAGTTAATTATTATATCACATGATATCATAAGTAGACTGTATAAATGACCTAAACTGCCCAATGAGGAAACAAGATGGGGGAGGTTGATGAAAAGTGATCAAGGTCTGGTCAGTGAGTTGGAGACCACTCCTGAATGGGGACACTGGAAAAAGAAGATAAGGAGATGGAGTCATGGTCAAAGGCTTGGCTTTTTAACATGTAAATTTCATTGGTGTTGCAATATCTGAGGTTGATGAATTCAGTGGTATAACCATGGGAATAACTGTTAAGCGCAAAAGAGATAAGAAGGTTCATGAAGTAAGGCAGTGAAGAAAGTGAGAGTCCAGTGTTTTTGTTTTTTTGGTTTTTTTGTATTATCCTTATAGTTCAATGATGATGGTATTGGATGGAAGAGAAAACTGAGTCATGTATTGAAACCAGATGAAGGGTTAAATGGGATTGTGATGGAACACAAGTGAAAGAACAAATAAGAGATTAAGAAAGTGAATGGAGCCTGACCTGTGGTGGCGCAGTGGATAAAGCGTCAACCTGGAACGCTGAGGTTGCCAGTTCGAAACCCGGGGCTTGCCTAGTCAAGGCACATATGGGAGTTGACGCTTCCTGCTCCTCCCCCTCCTCTCTCTCCCCCCTTCTCTAAAATGAATAAATAAAATCTTAAAAAAAATAAAGTGAGTGGAGAGCCAAGAAAATCAGCAGGTTAAGAACCAGGTTTGTGCTGATGGAAGCTAGGAAAGGGGCTACCTGAGATTTGAGTGAAAATAAAGCTACCGAGAACAGCTGGGCTGAAGTGATTTGGATAATAAGGTTAGAGCTGGCGGATCCAAGAAAAATAACTTGTTTCATTGTAAAGTTTTTGCCCTGGCATGACCAGAAACTTCTTCACAAAAGTTATGCCCATAAATGAATCAGTCGAACGTATCCCATCAGCAGGAGCTTATGAACTAAAATTAATTGTCATTTCTTTCAAAGTTTTTGAAACTTAATGTCTTATATTAAAAGCAAAACAAACAAAATCAAATCTAACAAGCAAATCACTTCATATTTCTGGCCTATAATTTCCAAATCTTTAAATAAAAGGATTAGAATAGATGATTTAGTAAATTTCACTCAACTATAAATTCCTTTGAATTTAGGAGAGGACTACTAGAAAAATATAGAATAGAAGAAGATCAAATGAAAAAAATATGTGCTCAAATTTACTCTGCTGGCCTATCACATTAAAAAGATGTTTAGAAGCCCTGGCCGGTTGGCTCAGTGGTAGAGCGTCGGCCTGGTGTGCAGAAGTCCCGGGTTCGATTCCCAGCCAGGGCACACAGGAGAAGCACCCATCTGCTTCTCCACCCTTCCCCCTCTCCTTCCTCTCTGTCTCTCTCTTCCCCTCCTGCAGCCGGGGCTCCATTGGAGCAAAGATGGCCCGGGCGCTGGGAATGGCTCTGTGGCCTCTGCCTCAGGCGCTAGAGTGGCTCTGGTCACGGCATAGCTATGCCCGGGATGGGCAGAGCATCGCCCCCTGGTGGGCAGAGCGTCGCCCCCTGGTGGGCGTGCCGGGTGGATCCCATTCGGGCGCATGTGGGAGTCTGTCTGTCTCTCCCGTTTCCAGCTTCAGAAAAATACAAAAAAAAAAAAAAAAAGATGTTTAGAAATTGATAATACTTACATCTAGCAAGCATACAAAAATATGCCACTGAGAATCATTCAATGCTTATGGAATATATTAATAGTTATTAAGAACCTTGATAAACAAATGGGACTATATCAAACTAAAAAGCTTTTGCACAGCTAAAGACAATAAGAACAGAATAAAAAGACAAACTATACAATGGGAGAACATATTTGACAATACGTCTGATATGTGGTTAATAACCAAAATTTATAAAGAACTTGTAAATCTCAACACCAGGAAGACAAACAATCCAATCAAAAAATGGGAAAAAGAAATGAATAGACACTTCTCCAAAGAGGACATACAGATGGCCAATAGGCATATGAAAAAATGCTCAACATCACTAATCATTAGAGAAATGCAAATTAAAACACAATGAGATATCACCTCACACCAGTCAGAATGGCGCTCATCAATAAAACAACACAGAATAAGTGCTGGCGAGGATGTGGAGAAAAGGGAACCCTCCTGCACTGCTGGTGGGAATGCAGACTGGTGCAGCCACTGTGGAAAACAGTATGGAGATTCCTCAAAAAATTAAAAATCGAACTGCCTTTTGACCCAGCTATCCCACTTTTAGGAATATACCCCAAGAACACCATAGACCTCCTCCAAAAGGAGAAATGCACCCCCATGTTTATGGCAGCACTGTTCACAACAGCGAAGATCTGGAAATAGCCCATGTCCGTCAGAGGATGAGTGGATTAAAAAGCTTTGGTACATATATACTATGAAATACTACTCAGCCATAAGAAATGATGACATCGGATCATTTACAATAACATGGATGGACCTTAATAACATTATACAGTGTGAAATAAGTAATCAGAAAAAGCTAAGAACTATATGAATCCATACATAGATGGGACATAAAAATGAGACTCAGAGACATGAACAAGAATGTGATAGTAATGGGGGTGGGGATGGGGGGAGAGGGGGATGGGACGAGGAAGGAGAGAAGGGGTGGGGGAGGGGAGGGGCACAAAGAAAACCAGATAGAAGGTGACGGAAGACAATTTGACTTTGGGTGAGGGGTATACAGCATAATCAAATGTCAAAATAATCTGGAGATGTTTTCTCTCAACATATGTACCCTGATTTATCAATGTCACTGCATTAAATTTAATAAAAAATGATTAAAAAAAGAACCTTAAGATTATCTTTCACTCTCTTATAGAAATTTATAATAAGGAATAATGTTAAATGTGGAAAACATGTTTGTCAGAAGCATATTGGGATATATGGTTTATATATTGAAAAATTGAAAACAGACTGTTTATTTCTGATGGAAACTATACTTAGTAAATAAAAAGCAGTGTTTATAAAAATATGTATATTTTTTATTAAGTGAGAGGAGAGGAGGCAAAGACAGACTCCCACTTGCACCCCTACTGGGACCCACCCAGCAAGCCCCCTACAGGGTGATGCTCTGCCCATCTGAGGCTTTGCTCCATTGCTCAGCAACCTAGCTTTTTCTTAGCAACTGAGGCCATGAAGACATCCTCAGCACCCTGGGCCCACTTTTCAATAGAGCCATGGCTGCAGGAGGGGAAGAGAGAGAGAAAAGGGGGAGGGAAATGGGTGGAAAAGTGGATGGGTGCTTCTGTGTGCCCTGACCGGAAATCAAACCCAGTTCATCCGCATGCCAGGCTGATGCGCTACCACTGAGCCAACAGGCAAGGGCCTATAAAAAATATTGTTTATTATAATATTGCTCATAAAAAACATAAAATTAAAGAAATAACACTTAAGAGACATTAAATAAAAAAGGAAAAATAGAAATTATGTAAACAATATAATTTCACCCCTATAAAAAGCAAGACCAACCTAGGCATGGAAAATAAAGACCAGAAAGAAATAGCTCACAGTGATTTTTTTTTTTTTTTTTTTGTATTTTTCTGAAGCTGGAAACGGGGAGAGACAGTCAGACAGACTCCCGCATGCGCCCACCGGGATCCACCCGGCACGCCCACCAGGGGCGATGCTCTGCCCACCAGGGGGCGATGCTCTGCCCCTCCAGGGCATCGCTCTGCCGCAACCAGAGCCACTCTAGCGCCTGGGGCAGAGGCCAAGGAGCCATCCCCAGCTCCCGGGCCATCTTTGCTCCAATGGAGCCTTGGCTGCGGGAGGGGAAGAGAGAGACAGAGAGGAAGGGGGGGGGGTGGAGAAGCAAATGGGCGCTTCTCCTTGTGCCCTGGCCGGGAATCGAACCCGGGTCCCCCGCACACCAGGCCGACGCTCTACTGCTGAGCCAACCGACCAGGGCCCACAGTGATTATTTTGATAAGAGAAGCTGCAGAGTATCCTTTCTCCCTGTCTACGTTTCTGCATTTCCAATTTTTCTTTAATAAGATGATTATTGTAAAAGCAAACATTAAATGGTATTTTAAAACAAAAGAAAAAATTAAGAGCTGTGAGTGCCTGGGCCCATGTTAGAGACAGAAACTTTAGGTGGGATAAGACCCTTGTTGTTGTTGTTTTTTCTTGTTTTTTTTTTTTTTTTTTTTTTGCCAGGGATTGAAGGTGATTCACCCTAGTTGACAGGTAGCAATTATACATTATTTCCCTTCTAGAATTCAGGTAAATGTTTCTTCCTTCACCAAAGACAATTTATTACAAACTCAGTATCTCCTGTGTAACTGAGCAGGTATAATTAATAAAGTGCAGAGAACTGGGAGATTGAAATGTATGCTCCATCCATGGACCTTCAAATAGAATTTTGTTTTTCAGAATACTGAGCTGTTCATGCATGTGACAGTCAAGTGGCTTTTGACTTTCATGTTTACAGTCACAAGATCTAGAATCTGTTTCTGGCTAGATAAATGTTTCCAGGATCTTATACAAAAGATGAAAATTCTGATATGCCAAGAAAGCCTTGCAGATATGAAAGAGCACCAAATGTTGCTATTCCTTCCTGAATTGGAAGGAGGAAAGTTAAGCCCTATTTTATTGTGTTCCATGTTATGTCTTTCTATTGGAATTCAGCTCTGATCAATCAGTGGGTCAGATAAAAAGGGCTAGCAACTAGATTTTGATTCAAAATTGTGTTTTTATTCAAAAGCAGCCACAGCTTCTCTGCTTGGGGAGTTAAATTTGCTTTATTTTGTTTGAAATCAAACCTCTGCTCTGTGCCCCTGGGCTGGATAATTATTCTTTTAGAGGGAATTAGTCTTCTGATGACACATTAAGAGGTTTTTTTAGAAAACAATACATTTTTAACATTGGATTAAGTCCAAGGATATTTGAAATTAGTGTAAGTAATGGTTGGAAAGCCCCCAAATGATGGCTGTAAATGACACCAAGTAGCAGACTCAATGGAGGTTGGGACTTAATGGGCACAGAGACAGACTCCCTACAGGAGCAGAATGCCATGCTGAAAGATTAAATGACCAGTGTCTAAGAGGCTGGATGCTAGCATTTGAGATTTATTGTGGCAGTTTAGAATGATTTCCTCAAAACCAATGGGGGCATTTCAAACAGTGTTTCCAGGAAGTTTGTTTCACATTGATCTTTGACTCTGATTGAACAAAGTATTTTAGGTATGGTGTCTAGGAACACATTCACCTTATATTATTCTCTGTGTGTGTGTGTTTATGTGTGTGTGTGCACGTGCGTACTTTGCTGTGTTGAATAGCAAGTATTATTGCTGGATCTGTGAACACAGCTCTGATATTAATGGAGTCCCAGATGGATTTCAAGAATGTAGTTGAGAAAAGCCACAAACTGCTGTTCTGCAGAACAGGGGTTTTACAAACACTGGACATTTTTCTTTTTAGCATTTTGTATCAAGTTACTTATATTAACTTTGAGCTAGCAATTGATGACTATATTCTATCAAAAATAGGAAATCAAAATTGGTTCCCAAAAAGAGCAAAAAAAAAAAAAAAAAAAAAAAAAAGAAAGAAGAAAGAAAAAAGAAAAAGAAAAAAGTAAAAAAAGGCAAAATTATTGGATATTAATCTTTCATTCTTGCATTTGTTAAAAAAATTATCCTTCTCTGAATGGCTCTTTTCCTTATCTCATTGCTCTTTGTGAATATTCATTTCTCAAGGCTTTAGCCATCATTTGGTTCTATTTCTTTTTCTGTCTAGTTTTTCGGCCAGGGCTGCTAACTTTTCATTATAAATAGGTAAATGGTCCTAACCTAATGGCCCAAGATCTTAGTTCCACGGCCTAGAGGTCAAATGAAGAGATGATGAATTGTCTGTCAGTTATAACCTTTGCCCATTCACTTGTCTTCTTCGGAAGAATCTCTTTGCTCTAATATGCATATGGTTAAAGGCAATGCATAAATATATACTTATGAGCTGTGAAGGGATATGAAGATACATAGTAGAATATACAGAAGGGACAAGAGAGATTATTGAGTCTGAATTCTAGTTGAAGCTCCCATGCTAATCTTGCTCATTGTTTATAATGGCTCTCCACTTATATTTATCTTATAGCGTGGTTTGTGTCCTGTGATATAAATTCAATAAGTATCTTTTATGTCCAGTAATAAGTTAAATGATATCAGAGAAAAAAAATCATAGTTTTCTACTTCTTCTTGTTCTTAGTGCTGTATTGGGTATACTATAGGTTTAAGAATGTGGGAAAATTAAGATATCAGTGAATCAATGCTCCTTCAATACTCTAATAGGTATTAACTGGGAAGAGTGCTATGGAAGGAAGACAGGATCACAATGACATCTGTGACCCAACTTGAATAATTAAAAATCAAATACCTAAAAGGTACAAAGTTGCACACGTCAATGCAGATGGGATGCAAAATTGAGGAGCCAGAGAGATCTTTTAAAAACGAAAGTCAGATAATGTTATTTCTTTTGTATAAACCGCAGCAACATACTCCCATGAATATCAGGGATATCAAATGCTTTATTTGACTTGTAAGGTCTGTTATAATTAACTATTTCTTTGTATAGCCCAGTCTAATTTTGTCATTCCCTTTGTATGAAACTACTTTTAATTGCTCTAGTGTAGATGGACTAAAAGCTATAGAATAAATAAAATTATTGGCTTAACAGATCACAGACTTCTTAGGTAGTATCTATTTGTTTTAAAGAAAGAAAAAGCTTATGTACCAAACAAAGGTATGACTTTAGAGTTTAGTTGCTAGAAAATAGAGATCACATTTGGCATTTAAAATCATTTGCATTTTTAACTATAAAACACAACTCTATCAGCAGGGCCAGAGAATAACCCATTCTACCCCATCCTAAGGATATGAGGTTACTAAACTCTAATTGAAATAGTGAATAAACTTCTCCTAATTTTAATTTGAACCTTCGTTTAAAAATTCTAGGGTAGTTAGGATCAGCTGAGACCTGGGGAGAAGATTGAAATTGGGGAAAGAAATTTGGGAAAGGAGTTTCAAATGGACTGTGACTGCAGTCTGCTCTGAGTTGACCTGAGCCATCCCCGGAGAAGCCACAGAGAAAACCTGAAACGGATTTGGTGAGATTATCCACTCCCCAAACTATGGCCTGCGGGCCGCATGTGGCCACCTGAAACCATTTATACAGCTCCTGCCGCACTTCCGGAAAGGGGCACCTCTTTCACTGGTGGTCAGTGAGAGGAGCACTGTATGTGGCAGCCCCCCAACGGTCTGAGGGACAGTGAACTGGCCCCCTGTGTAAAAAGTTTGGGGACCCCTGGTAGGCTCAGAGTCAGAAATTGAATTCCATCCTAAGAATATTGTTTTTTCCCCACTCCGAACAGTAAATTTTCTAACAACATAAATCCTTACTTCTAAATAATATTATACTTAACTACTTCTTACTTAATGCTTCCTAATAGTGGTGATATGAATAGCTAATATTTCTGCTTACTATGTGCCAGGCACTATCCTACATACTTTATATGTAGTAACACAATGCTCACCATAACTCTATGGTATAATTATTATTCCACCTTTACAATTGAAGAAACTAAAGCTCAGACTAGTCAAGTAACTTGTCCAAGCACACAGCAAGAAGTGGTGTAGCTGGGATTTCAACCCAGGGAGTCTGGTCAAAGACTGTATCCTTAGCCACAAATCTAAACCACTCAGAATGTACCAAGTGTTGTCATTTGTTATAAACATAATGTTTCTTTATTTTTAAAATTAACTTGCATACTGAGACTTCAAGCATTGATCATGGAAGTAAATTAAAAGAAAACTGAATCCAGTTCCCTAGTTTACAAATGAGGAACTGAAGCCTTGGGAATGGAAGGGCCTCGTGTATCTGAGGTTATGGGGTGCAGTAGAAGGGAGCGTGCACACACTGCTAAGTCCTTGCTGGTTCACTATATCCAAGTACTGTGTGCTGAACATTGTTTGTGGGACTGCAAAAAAATCTTAAAGCCCTGATTCTGGTGGTTCTTTATTTTGTATTATGTATATATGTGTATGAATGTGCGCATATATACATGTGTATGGGACTGCATATATGGGGTGGGCAAAAGTAGGTTTACAGTTATACCAATAAATAATACAAAAATTAATAATATAAGAGTAAACTTTCTCATACTTACAACTGTAAACCTTCTTTCACCCAACCCTGTATATGCACATGTATATTATACATGCACCCACACACACACACTACACACATATACTTTAAAAATTAGAGCATGATTTTTAAAGGTAGAATTAGGCGATAGCACTTCCTCATCCCTCCCTGTGGCCCTGTCCCCGGAAGCAAGTGGGTGTCTGTGCTGTAATCAGGCCTCAGCAGTCATGGCTGACCTCGTTCGGACTCTGTCTTTGGTAGCCCTGGGCCTATTCACTCATCTCTGTTTTTGTGGAGTTGAATGGAATCAGAAAACTGAAAGATGCACATTCTTTTTTTTTTTTAAAAGTCATTTGTACCTTGCTTTGCTGGTTAGCGTATTTCTATTCAAACACAGAGGATCAGTAAATACATGGGGGTTATCTTTCCTTCCTGTGCTCAAAGATAAAGTGAGCTTGTTCGTTTTTTTTATTCTTTACACAAAAAGATCTATGTTAATATTTGTTCTCTTGGGTAGATTTTTATTATACCTTTCTCTGTCCTACTGCAAGCAGCTACACCTGTTATATGACATTTTTGTATGATACCGGGTCCTCACTTTCCATTGTATCCGGGTCAGTCTGTGGTATATTTTCAAGCCCTTGAAAACAACTTAACTCTTTTGTCTCTCTTTTCTGCTATTAGTCTAGTTCAGTTAAACTTTGAACTTGATTAAACCTTACTATCTGTCTAATCTAAATCCAGAAAAAGAACTACCAATTCTGCTGGTTGTTGTTCATCAAATTCATGAATATAAATCTAAAAGGACATTGAATATTCACTTGCCCGTCTCATTTGCTCGCCTAAGATGCTTTGGCTCTTCTGTGCCTCACAAAGACTACATTACACCTGCCTTCAAAGCTCCCACTCCCCTACCATGCCTCACGGTTTGCAGCCTTGACTCACACATCTATAGACTTGGACTTCCTCACCTTCTCACCACCAGATCTTCCGTACCACCTTCCTCTGACCCACGGATTCTGCCTGTTCTCCTCTTGCAATAGAAGGCCAGTCCTTTTGCTTGTGCTCTGCATCCCATTCTATAGCATCTTTCAAGGACTTCACTCCTATAAGTATCTTATATCCTCACAACTTATGTATCAGTTAACATCTCTGCAGGAAGAAGCTGGCACATTTTAATTGTCTAATTTGAGAAAATATTAAATAAATAAACTATTTATACAGGTATGGAGAAGGTGTAGGAAGGACACCATGAGAGGCAGTGTGGTATTTGTGAAGTAAGGCTACCCAACTCCCCACATTCACTTCTTTTTTGGTCCCTAGGTGTAGGAATATACTATGAAAACATGCAGAGCTGGGATGAGAAATAGAGACAGAAAGGCACCCTAGGGTGAAAGCCCTCAGCAGTCGAGAGTCCAGAGGCCTCTCTGACCCGTACTGGAAACAGTGCTTGCTGGAAACAGCAAAACAGCAGGATAAGATTCAGCAACAGAAATGTTTAGGTTCTCAGAACAGAGATAAGGAGTTAGCATGTTTCTTGTACTTTACTTCACCGCCTGAAAAATTCTGCTGTCTGAGCTATTTGTACTGGCTAATTAACATCTGAGTAAGCGTAGGGATGGGGCTTTAGTCCTTTGGTCTGCTGTCTGGGGCTGTTGCCTCCCCCCTTTGGCCCCTTGGAGCATGTCACCTGGTCTCTGAGTAGTTTATTGTTGCTCCACTACACCTAGGTCTGAAGAGTAAAGAGTCATTACCTGCTGAAGTTAGAGAAAGCTGTGTGGAGAATTCTGCCCGATAAGAAAGAGACTTTCCGTCTGTTTAAGAGGTAGGACATGGCCAACCTGTAACTGCATAAAGAGGTATTGGAGGGGGTGACAAAAATCCTTTTCTCTCTCCTTTCCTTCTGGAATCTCCTGCCCATGTTCCCCACTGGGGGAACTCAAAGGAAGAGGGCAGGAGAGCACACTGAGAAGGGGAAAGAAGTGGAGAGTGAATCTGGAGTGTCCCAGCAAAAGCTGTATTGGACAAACAAGGAAGTAAGAATTTATTCAAGGCTATTACAATAGGGCAGAAGGCCAGAACCAAACTTCATGGAAACAAAGAGCAGTAGGATTTTAAAAGGCTGAGTAAGCTAGTGGGAAAAGACTAGAGCATGCTAGGAGGAGGTCATAGGTCATCTGTGTTTGCTAATAAATTTCACATCTTTTTATAAGAAGAGATGGTTTTGCAAGGCCCCCATAGAAGTAAGGGCATTACCTCCTTACAGAATGGGAGCTAGGACACTATCTTCTTTAATTTCAAAAAAGATGGCTTCCAGGTCCTTGAGAAAGACATTCTTGTATTATGCAACTGACAAGAAGCCTTTAAAAAGCTTTCTATCTCAAAGGGTCACATGAAAACTTTTTAATTACAAGTTTTCTAAAGAAAATGTTCTAAGAAAAGGGAGGTCAGGAGAAGCATGTGTCAAGTGTAATTGTGCTGAGGGCAACCTTAATGCATCTTGGTCATCAGTTAACATCAGCATAGTATTAAGGTGACCAGTCATCCTCCTTTAGGGAGGACAGTCCTTCTTTTGTAAGTTCCATCCTCACTCGAAAAGTGTCCTCCTCCACGTCCTCCTTTTTGATATTGGAAGACTAATCTATAAATGTCCGAATTCGATTGATGCAGAGTCGATCCATTGCGTGTGATGGGACGTATTTGTATCTAAATGAGTACTTTTATCTTACAATTATTACTAAAAATTAATGGGAATGTAAGTATAATTACAATATTACAAATATTATTATGCATTTATCATATTATAGTGTATTATTGTTGCAATGAATAAAATGTTTCTTTTATTTATGATATTGTTTCCTTTAATTTAGTTTTGTCCTCCTTTTCATTGTAAAAAAGTTGGTCACTTTAATAGTATATATTAAAACAAGAAAGACAAAATAAAACCTTTTTTTCCTGCTGCTACTACCCCGTTTCTCTGCGTCTTCAAAGCAAAACTTCTTGACAGAGTTGTTTAGAGTCACAGTCTCTGACAAATCGCCTCTTGTTGACACTTCAATCCATTCTATTACTCCATGTCAGATATTCTCCCGTGACTGATCACCCTGTTGCCAAATCCACTGACCAATTTCTCTCTCTGTATCTTATTTGACCTCACAGCATTCAGCAGAGTTAACTACTTCCTTCTTCTTGAAACTTCTTCCCATGACTTCTGTTCTTTCATCCACTTCACTGCATCTTTCTTCTCTTACTCCTTTGTTGGCTCCTATTATCCAATGTCTAAGGCTGAAGTGGCACAGGACTTGGTCTTAAGTATTTTCTTCCTTTCTTTTGGACTACACATTCCCTCTAGGTACTGTCATCCTGTTCCATTACTTTAAATACCATTCCAGAATCTGGTCTCTAACTTTCCGCTGCTCGTATGATATCTAAAAGACATCAAAACTAACTTGTTCTCGAACAGATTTTCTTTCTTACAACCAAACTTGTCCCTGACCCTGTTTTCTCATCTTAGTAGATATCAAGTATTGCTCAGTTACTCAAGTGTAAAATCTACGAGACATCTGGACTTCCTTTTCTCCATTCAATTTCCAAGTTCAAATTATTAGCAAGTAGAATTGATTCAACCTGCAAACCATATCCCCTCTACTTCCACCACCACATGGTCCAACCCAGCATTATCCTTCCTTGCAATACTTACCTCTGTTGCACTTCTGCCTCTCTATAGTGCATTCTCCACAGAGTCAGCTCAGGGATCTTTTTTAAAAACAGACAGCAGCAGGTAACCTCTCACCTTCATTTAGCGAAAATTCCATTCCTTCCATGCTCTACAAAGCCCCAAAGGAACTGAGCCCTTCTTGTGGACGAGACAGGAATTTCATTTTTCAACAATCTCCCTTTTGCTCATGTCTTCTGGCCATGTTGGTCTTTTCTCTGTTCCTAGAATTTTTTCTCCTCATCTTTATTATTATTGTTACTATTTTTAACTTTTTTTATTCATTTTTTTTTAGAGAGGAGAGGGAGAGACAGAGAGAGAGAGAGAGAGAGAGAGAGAGAGAGAGAGAGAGAGGAGAGACAGAGAGAAGGGGGGAGGAGCTGGAAGCATCAACTCCCATATGTGCCTTGACCAGGCAAGCCCAGGGTTTCGAACCGGCGACCTCAGCATTTCTAGGTCAACGCTTTATCCACTGCGCCACCACAGGTCAGGCCTATTGTTACTATTTTAAATTCAGGTTTTAGGTTGGATGTCCTGGGAGAGGACTTCTCCAACCAATCAATATAAGGTGACTCCCATCACTCTATCACATTATTCTACTCCAATTGTTTATAGAACATTTATTTTCTCTGACTTTTTTTCTGCATTTTTTCATTGTCTGCCACATTTTGCCCGAACGAGGTCCTTCATTTTATCCACTGTGCTTGGAACATGGGCTAGCTAATAATACTATCTAAAATTATGAAAATATGTTGAATTAATGTTAATAGAGAAAGCTGCATAAGCAAAACTCAGTTTCCTGAGTGTGTATGGATCTTAAAGCAACGCCTATATCTATGCACCGGCATCATTTTTTTTTTTTTTTTGTATCAGCAGTAAATCAGTGTGTTACAGTTAAGTTAGAGAAAAAACTAAGATTAAATAATTAACCAACAGAAGGTAATTCCAGATTGATGATATGACTGTTTCATGTGACATAGAGATTCCTATTTATAAGGTTTTAAAAAGGTGATAGTCTTTTTCTTAATGGTGCGTTACATAAATGTATGTATGTGTTAGGATTAAACCTTGAGGTTTATATGAATACATATTAATTTATTATCTGTAGTACTTTAAACACAGAAATAAGTAAGAATAAAGTGACTAAATAGTAACTATCAATTTTAAATGACTAGGATAAAAGAAGATAATACTGGTAAGATTTAATTAGGTTGAACAAATTCTTTTAAAAATTCTTAAAAGAAATATCGATGTGTTATTGCCTGTTTTGAGATCACTAAGGAAGATTGTCCAAAAGATTTATTTATCCTTTTGACTTATGAAACTAATCCCGTCTCAATAAATAACAGCAATTCACATACTGTGAAATATAAAACTATTTTATAAGTATAAATTAACCATATAAATAATCAATCTTTACAGAGTAGATAACAGGGTTAATAAAAATGGGCAAACAATTGATATAGCCACAAACATAAAATAGACTTTAAATAATGAGGTCTATCGTTGATTAGAGCAAGTTTACAATAAGTTATATTGGGTCAGCATAATTGTCTTGCTTGTTTTAAAAATCTTGGGTGTGCAAAGGAAAATCCAACTTTTGTCTTTGCTCGCAAAAGTGAGTACCTGTTCTTCTCTCATTGCCAGGGGGCAACAATCACTGAGCAGAGTAGTTTCTGGTCCACTTTCCACCACTCCTTGCTGTTCAGTATTTGCCTGGATTCTCACTTTACTCATTTATATTTCTAGACTGAGCCCTGTTCATATTGCATTGGCAAATCTGTCAATTGCTCTAGCTAACCAATTAAGCAATACCTAATTCATATAGGGAATATAAATTTGTTTTACCTGTCTTAATATCACAAAAAGATTATATTTTTTTGCATAAAATGTTTCACAGTTAGTGAATTAAATCAAAGGTTAATTAAAATTATGAGGTACTTAATATAATAATGCAAAATAATGTTAATTTTTTATTTTTTCTAAAATTGGCCTATATTTATGTTAAATGGTATTAACTTGACAAATTCTTTTTACCTAAGATTGCCTAGCAACCCAGTGTTGGGACAATGCTTTAGTACTGAGCTATTTTTAATGCCTGAGGCTGATGCACTCCAATAGAGCTATCCTTAGCACCTGGGGCCATGCTTAAACCAATTGAGCCACTGGCTGTGGGAGGGGAAGAGGGATAGAAGTGGGGCAGAGAAGGGGAGAGAAGGAGATGGTTGTTTCTTTTTTGTGCCCTGACCAGGGATCAAACCTGGAACCTCTATATGCTGGGCTGATGCTGTATCTGCTAAGCCACTGGCCAGGGAAGGAAAATTTTACATTCAATAAAATTGAAAGAGAAATAAAATTACCCATAATCCAATTATATTATGATGGTGAGTATATATGTGTATGTGTTTGTGTGTATTGTATATGGAGAGAGATATATCTCTTCTTCTTTCATACATAAATACCTCCAAGTATATGTAAGAATTATATGTTTATATTGCATAAAAATTGTTAAAGCAAAACTAAAAGTCAAAATGAAGACTAAAATTTAATTTAAAGCAAAATTTAATGTTAACATTTTGAATAATGTTTTTTCATTTTTTACATTGTCAGCAACTTCTTATTGTTACTAAATTAAGCGTATATTTCTGAGAGAAGAAATAAGTTCATCTCTTATTTATAACAGATGACAAATAAAAATTTGTATTGCATATTCAAATTAATTTGGTCTTTCTCAGTTCATTTGTAGGGGAAAGATCTATAAAAAACCCAAAAAAATAATAATAAAAAGAGAAATATAATTATGTCTTTGCCTACAAAGAAATAAAGATCTTTCATTTTATATTCTTTACTAAGTTTCTGATTTGACTTGACCTCATAATTGAAAACTAGAAATATTTTTACCATATGATAGGCAAGACGTACTATTTTAAGAAAACTGCCACTAACATCTAAAGATCCGCATTTTTCAGAGTTCTATTCTGATAAAAATAGAACAGTAATTGAAAATGAATAATTCAAAGAAATAATGTTATTTCTTGCTAAATGGAGATTCTTTTCTTCTTCCATTTAATTAAACATAAGAATCAGTCAGTTGGATTTTGAGAAACTTTTAATTACTGTGTGCATATTTGGAACTGAATAGGGGTCCATTCGTAATTCACAGCACTTAAATTCACAGCTCCACTTTATTACTAATAATGGTGTCACTATAAAATTAACGAGTTTCATTTAGTATACCCAATAAAACTTGTGTAAAATTTTATTTCTAAACATTTGATAAAATTTTTGTTTTTACAACCTCACTTTATAGATGAGAAATAAATAACCTCACCTAGTAACACAGGTAGTTAGCAAGAAGGTGAGGCCCAGAATGTATCACCCAATATATTGGTTAGCCTTTGATTCACCACGTTTCCTGAAGTTCATCTTGCCTGATTTACTAAATTTATATGATGTGCAGGCCAGGTGTTTTCCAAATGATATTCTATGAAGCTTTGCATTCTATTACACAGTTTCAACTTGCTATTCATTTTCATTTTTCTGACTCAAGTGCTATGTCTTTGACTTGACTTCATATACTTGTGAAGCCTAGTATAATTAAAATCTGAAGATTATGCTTTTCTTCATTAATTGTACAAACATAGTTATTAAAAATAAAAATAATTTTTATGTTGCTTTCTATATCAAGAAATACAATTTTAGTTTAAAAGTAGAAAGTTAACAGTATAAGTGACTTTCTATCCTGCTTTTTTATTTTCTGTTTTTAACCCAAATAATGAAAAATACTGAACATTGCAATCAACAATGCCTAATTACTATTTTACTAAATCACAAGGAATAAAGAGCATGCAAAAGTGATTTCTCTTTGTAAGTTAGTGACTCCAGGGACATACACTTAGGAAAAAGGCACAGCACTGTAACAAATATGTCATCACCATTTCAGATGTGTAATAATTTAAGTACACATTTCACTGTGTCAATACCCAAAATAATATTTCAGGCAATTTAGACATTTCCCTATTTAGAAATGGTCATTGACATGAGCCTATCATTTATAAGCCGATATTTTAGCACAAAATATTTTAATACAATAGATTAAATTGTGGCCATCAGACATCAGTGATTTCCTAGAAGTCACACTTTACTGCTTTCTTCTCCCCTGCAGCCACATCTGTGTTCTGCTCCGGTCCCCATTTTCAGCAGCTGCCTTATTTACTTGGTCATTATGTTCATATCAAAAGCTCAGTGATTTTGACTGGGTTTTAGAAAGTAAATCACAGCCGAGGTCCAGAAGGGCTCCCTATAAAGTGCAAGGTACCATTTTAACTTTGCCACATAATAGGTAATTTTGTTGTTGGCATCACCATGCTCCCCAAGCCTTAACAACTAAGCTAAAATAACTCTATTTGTTTTAGCCACCCTCTGATTATTGAACTGTAGAAGTATTTTGCTTTTGTTTCCCTCTAACACTCTAGAAAATAAAGTTATTTAAGTATAGTTCTGGGATTCCTATTGTCTCTAAAGGTCATCTGCTCTGGCCAGAAAGGTTTCTAGGCGATGAGAAATTGATTTACCCTAGAAAACAGGGAACCTCATTTTTAACTCTTCCTCATGGTCTTCACGAGGGAATTAGAACACCCTCCTCAGAAAGGTTGACATACTCTGGCACAGACGGGGGTCGAGCTGCGGTATAAACATGTTTGTGTCTTGACTGTGAATTGCTTGCCACCTAGATGAATGCTCGTCACACTCTCCGGGAGACACTTGTCACAGCCTCAAGAAGACCCGCTTATCATTCATGCGGTCACTTCCATTACCTCTGCTCAGACTGTGCTGACCTGCTATTAGTGACTCTAATTTAATTTCCCTCACTAGTGTCATGGGTTATTTCTTCCATTACTTGAGAGATTTAATTTGCAGGGTAAACTCCATCACATGAGGGAAGGAATTTTTCATGACAGTAAGAACAAGTACCTTTTGAAGATTAAGATGATGCTAGCTATTTATCTTGGTCATCTCAGTGGCTGGCAGTTGAAACTTCATTGAATGGTAATATATTCCTACCCTGATGGTACCTCTGACAGAAATTAAACAGTGTATGTTTTACTAATTTTATGGAGTCACTTTCTGGGTGCTATTCATTCAGAGAATCTTAAGTAACAGGTACAGCACGACTTCTGGAAGGCAGGAAAAGAATAAAAGAATATTATTTCTCTTTTGCTCCCCTATGGACTTCAGAATCTGACTTCTCTAGATTTATTACATTATAATATTTTAAAAGTACAATAGTGAGAAAAAGTCTCAGTTATTAAAGATCAGATCAGTGGCTTAAAAGATGTTATTTACCATTGTTTTTAGATTTGATTGGAAAAATGCTTGATAAGGAACTCCCTCTAGCATACAGAGAACGGTGGCAGAACAAATGGGACAGCATCAGAGACTAAAAACAATAAAGTGTATTTGTTATTTTGTTTTTCTAGTTTGATCACTAGTTGTCAGAATGGTTAAATATTTTCACTCACTTTTTTTCTTTATTCTTCAGTCTTAAGAATGTGCCTAAATAATTTACTATTTTTCCCCCAAGTTCTTGGCTTATAAAAATGTATCAGTCCTTAAAGATGATCATTGCTTTCTTGGGTCTGAGTTCTGTCCCCAAATGACAGGTATCTTGTGAACTTCAATAAAGAAAAAAAAATCAAACACACAAAGATTGTTTGAAGATTGTTATAGTCATTCAGCAATCTCATAGAAGGCCCAGGCAGTTCTGTTTTCCTCATATTGTCCTGTCATCCCATGCTTCCCCTCCTGCCATGATATGGCTTCTGTGACTTTCAATAACATTTTAGTGTGGGCCTAGATGTTGAGAGAATGATGAATCTCAATTCTTCTCATTTTTTCCATTTCTGTTGTTGGCTTTTTTTGTTCAGGCCTTAACCTTGAGTTTATTTCCAACTCTTTTCTTTTTTACATACCCTGTATCTAATTCTTCAGTGAATAAACTGCTTTCAAAATTGATCCATAATGTGACCACTTTGCCTGCATAGGAATCTCGCTGAGGGCGGAGTCAGACATCTGTCCTGGACTCTCAGAGAGCAGTGTGCTGGCCGCCATTGGATAATGAGAGTGGGAGAGGAGAGGAGAGAGAGGAGGAGGAGTCAGGGTGCTAACATCTATTTCAAAATTCAGTCTTAAGAAAAGAAGAAATTTTTTCACTTCTTCTCTTTTCCAATTCCTATTTCAACTCTTGTACTGTCCTCCTTCTGCAGGGGATGAATATGATTGATTTAAATCAATTACAGAAATTTCATTTTCCTTGGCCAATAATTTTTCTGGGGTGGCCGTGTGGCTTCATTCTGACCAATGAGATGTCTAGAAACTCTTTTTGAGAGGATTTTATTCCAAAATTACAAGGAGAAAGCCTTCCCACAGCCTTTCTTCTTGCTTGGAACCACTAAACTGATATTGAAGCGAGGGAAGCCATATTGTGGCAGAAAGAGACAGAATGGAGATGACAGTGTGATACGAGAAAGGCAGAAACGTTTTGGGTCCTTGGTAACATTGCTGAATGACTGAACCAATCCTCAGACTGCCTACTTATGGAATTCTTGTTAAATAAATAATAAAACCCACAATGAGTTAAGTTTCATTTGCTATCTGCAGTAAAGACTATTTCAAACTTATGTATTGTACTTTCATGTAATTTTGTTGTGGACTTGCTATCACCGGTTGAGCGATCGATCGTATTCCATTTACTTGGAACCCTGGTGCATTCAGTTTGCCTCTGAAAGCAGTATGGTTACTCTCTTTTGTCCCCTAGATGAGCTTAGATTTTTAGACTTAGTGCTTTTCACTTTCCCTGGGTCACAGGTGAAGGTGTTGTTTAGCGTGTTATAAGATTATAAGGTTAGGTCTTCAGCTGTGTCCTCTCTCCCATTTGCCAGCATGTACTTTTTTGAGGTATCTAAATGTCCTAAGTAGTTATTAGATTCATGACTATATTTTATTCTTTCTAAATGAGATAATATATGTGAATACTTTTCTGTCAATTATTAAGAAGTAAACATATGTGTGGTAATACTATTGTTGTTATTATCATCATTTTTATTATTACTGTTTGTTATTCTCTTCTTCTTCAGGTACACAATGGCCTCTTATGTCCAGGACTGCATTCTGACTGGTATTCTAGTGCTATGGTCAACAAATGGGGTGTCAATGAGATGCTTCTAAGAAGTTTTAAATAAGATTAACACATTTGCTTCTAAGAGATCAGTTGAAAAATGAGTGCAGAATAAACCAGAATATGAAAGCACAAAAAATCCTCAATGCTATAAAATTTGATTGGAACCTGAACAAATGTATTAACATATACAAAAGAAAAGTATATTAACTAAAAGTGGAGCTTGGTCTTCCAAGGAAGCGTAAATAAAAGAGAGTTCGAGTCAAACATTGCACTGCTTTTCAACACCAAACTGGGAGGAGTAACTTAACCCATAGACCCTGAATATTCTTGTTCTTGAAGCTTCCTTGGATTTTGTCATTTCCATTTCTTTAGGGACTTCCCAACTACTATATTTCCCCATGTATAAGATGCACCTTTTTCCAAAAAATTTGGGGTCTAAAAACTGGGTGTGTCTTATACAGTGGTTGTAGATTTTTTTACTTGCATTTAAGAAGTATGGCATTTCAAATGCCATAGATAGAACTGAGGACCAGGCAATATTTGAGGACAGGGATTTGTCATCGGATACAGATGAGGACAAGCTAATGGATGGGAGTTTTGACAGTGATGAGGAGTTGTATGAATTTTATGATGAATAAAACTTGAGTTCAATAACTTTATGTAATACTTTTTTTTTCTTCAAATTTTGGGCCCCAAAATTAAGGTGCGTCTTATACATGGGAGCATCCTATACATGGGGAAATATGGTAATAAAACAGAATTTTAAAGCTACTTTGATAAAGCCAGTATGAGGAAGAATTCAGAATGAGTTTTATGATCATACTGATTTTACTTCTTTTTGGAGGTTGAATTATTTCTTGGAGTGTGATTCCTTACCAACTCCCAGAAGAAAATTCTTTTTATTCCTTCCACTTGGGAAGAAACATAGTTGATCTTTGGGCTGAAGGAGTCGACTTTACCTTAATAGAACTTGATTTGACTCTGACAATTGGACATGTAGTGTCATTGACCTTCAAACTGTTGAGGCATTTGAGAAATTGCTAGGCTTCGGAATAGCAGCAATTATGGACAATTTTAATAAGTCTGTCACTTAGTTATATAGAACAAACTAGGATTTGTAGGGATAAATGTTTGGAATTTGTTGTGACATTTTTCTAATTCTTTTCTGTTAATGTGTGTGCAGTATATCTATAATGCATAATTCATTGTCAGTTTGTTTAAATTCTTCTGTGCATTCCTTTGTCCTTGGAAACCCAGAGGGGTAAAATATTACATCTGCTCTTGCGCCTGTTCGTGAGTGAGTGGATCTAAATGCCTAGCTGGGCAGTGACTAATCAGATCCAGCCTACCCTGGAACAGCTGTGTCCAAGGCATTTCCCCTTGGAGTTGGTCAGAAGTATAATTTACCTCAAGGGATGGCATATGTCTCAATTTGTTTTATAATTTAATCCAGTAATTTTTTAAACTTTCAAATGCAAATGACATTTTGGTAAAGTATTAAGGGAACCACATTTGTGGTCAAAGATCAAGGTTCTAGGTCAGTCCCACCGCACTGATAAACATTCTGACCTTCAGGAAATCACTTGTTAGCCCTACAACTCTAGGGCACAGTTTAATACCTTTGCCCTTCATTACCTTATTGTGCTGTCATCAGGAAAAAAATATACATATGCATATATATACATATGCATATATATACATATACATATATATGTATAAAGAGAGAGAGCCTTCTGCTTTGAAATAGTAAAAAGGTTTTTGGTTTCTAATAAATAAAGTCTATTATTATCATATAAGTTTTGGAGTATAGTATTCATAGCCTATGCTCATGAGCATAATCATAGTTTTTTTGTTTTCTTATGCATAAACTTAATACTACTGGGGGTTCTTATTCCCTTTGATGGAAAAACATTTGATTTATGACCTCTTGAAGAAATTCTAACTTTTCAAAGTTTTTCTTTGTAATTTCAAATTTAACTTAGACAATGAAAATCTATCTCTTCTTTTTCTCCTCTGCAAAAGTAGCTCTGAATTCCAGGCTCTCTGCCATGCAAAGGGGTATTGGTGAGTGAGGAAGAGGCCTCTGGTCTGTGGATACTCTGTCTATCCTGGTCATGCCCTGGGATAGGAACCATTTTATCTTGTTCTTTTCTTACTAAGAGTTAACCCAGGAGTCCTGCA